>NC_071994.2:85865757-86168787 GCF_028885655.2 Pongo abelii
TGATACAACAGTTCCAGAGATTGGTCAATGTTGTGGGTTGAAATGTGTCACCCCAAAATTCACATGTTGAAGTCCTTGTCCCCAGTACCTCAGAATGTGAACTTATTTGGAAATAGAATGGTTGCAGATTTTATCAGTTAAGATGAGGTCATACTGGAATATGGTGGGCCACTACTTCAATCTAGATCAATATGGCTAATGTTCTCATAAAAACAGGAAATTTGAGCACAGAGGTGCACACAGGGAGAATGTTTTGTGGAGATGGGAGTTATGGTGCCATAAACCAAGAAACTACCAGAAGGCAGAGAAGAGGCCTAGACCAGGTATTTCCCTAGTGCCTTCGCAGGAAGAATGGCCAAAATAACACCTTGATTTCAGACTTCTGGTCTCCAAAATGTTGAAACAATACATTTCTCTTGTTCTAAGCCACCCAGTTTACGGTACTTTGTTACAGCAGCCTTAGGAAATAAATATAGTCAGTGAGATATTATCCTCATTTAGTACATGAGGAAATCGCAGCTGAGAAAAGTTGAGTAACTTGCCCCAGGTTTCACAGCTAGAAATTGGCAGGGCTGGGCTTTAACTCAAAATCTGTACGGCTTCAAAGTCTATGCACAGTGGTAGTGGTTCTTAGACACTGGTCCCTGGCCCTTGTTGGTCCAGAGCAGAATGAGAAAAGGAAGTAGGATGCAGTGATTTTTCATCAAGCTAAAATGACCTTCTTTTATTATAGAATTATTGCCTTGCTGCTATTTATTTTTTCTTCCTATTGTTTTGGTATTGTTCTTTTTACTTCTGAAATGATGGTGAGAATAAACAGTAGTTGGATTTTTTTTGTAAATTTTTATTTTGTTTTTTAATGTCTTTCATTTTATTGACAAGATAAAAAGTTGGCAATTCTGTGGCCTATACAAGTTTGTTCTGAAATGTTTCTGGTTTATGAAACATAAATGTCTGAAGACAAATGTTCCAATGCTGTCCCCTTTATGAAACAAGTCCTCAGCCTGGGCAACACTGTGAGGCCCCATCTCCGCTAAAACAAACAAACAAAAAATATCAGCTGGTCATGATGGCGTACATCTGAAGTCCCAGCTACTCAGCAGGCTGAGGGAGGAGGATCACTTGACCCCAGGAGCGCCACACTGACACTACAGTGAGGTATGATCACGTCACTGCACTTATGTTGCCTGGGTGACAGAGCAAGGCCCTGTCTCAAAAGAAAAAAAAAAAAGGAAGCTCTTCACAAACAGTGACACACTTGGTAGAGAGAAGAAGCTTTGCTCTCAATCAACTGTAGAGGTCCCTGCTCATAAACAAAGTGTCCACGTTAATGGTCACAATCTCAATTAATTACCACGAAATTATTCTGATATAATCCCATGCAACGAATTTGTTTGAATTTAACAATATTCATTAATTCAGAAATTTCCTTAGTCTTGCCCCCTTCCTTTTTAGTATAGATTTCCTAGTTTTCAGTAAAATTCTTGACTTACTTTTGACTTGATCCATTTTCTTTTGGGTTCAGGATTTGTGGGCTTGTGCAAATGTCTGAGGATTAAATGAGATCACCTCTGTTAAGTATCTAGAACACCATAAAAGCTTTCAGTAAATGCTAGTTCCCTTCAAAGAAAGAAGTGAAGATTTATGCATCCAGAAGGGAAACGGCTTTAGGACTAAAGGAGATTTACAGCAACTGGATGACTTTGCAAGATGGACCAGCCTGGAGAGTGTTATTAAACTTCACCCTCTTTTGAACATTCAGTGATCCATGACAGTTTATAGAAATTGTGGCAGTCTATTTTTATGAATTTGTGTTCATGAGTATGTGTGCATACATATAAACATAAGTGTATATAGAAATTAATACATATTGATGTCATATACATCATTAATATAAATTTGAATGGTATGAGTGTGTGTACCTTCTTCAATTTCTGAGAAAACTCAGAAGGAGAAAGCCTTCCTACATATAAGAGTTTGCCTTCTTTGTTTATCCATTATCTGGTCCCCTATAATCTAATTAGGGGACCACCAATTTGTCCTATCCTGAGAAACCTTAGCTAAGACCATTTCAATCTATCCCTTTGCCAAAGTTATCTCAGACTTCAAATCAGTAAAGAAGAGATTCCTTCATTCTGTGAGTTTATATGGCGGGCTTACGATGTCCCAGGCACTACATTATTATGTTGAATGCCAGAAGAACAATGTAATCAAGGTCATATTCTCCCTCTCCTTAGGCTCTCAGTCCAGGGAGTAATCAATTTAATAGATAATAGCTAACTACACAGCTGCATAGCATATTTTTATAAGAACTTTCATTAAGGTGCTATAGAGGCTGAGAGGAATGACATCTAAGAACTCAGTCTGGGGACTGAGCTCATGAAGCCTTCTGGAAGGAGGGTATGAGCCTTAAGCTGGGTCTTAATGGATGAGTAGGAGATATTGAGATATCCAAACAACAAGTGTTGCAATCAGAGTAAGAAGTATATGCAAAGAGATGGTGGGGGGTTAACCACGGAACTCTGGAGGAGTGAAATTTTATCCATTTAGCACTTAATAACATAAGTACGTGTGATGGAAAAAAGACTAACTTGAGAGTAGGAATACCAGAGACTAATCATTTTTTTTTTTATGAACTTCTTCAGTGCAATGAAGGCTAAAGTGGAAAATGTCATGTTTTATAGTTAGACAGTCCTGATTCATTCAAGCTGACCTTTGCAAGTTGCTTAACTTCTCTGAATTAAACCTTGGTTCCTCATCTATAAAATGAGGATAATATTATCTAGTTCATATAGCTGTTGTGTTCTTATGAAATAAAAAAAAAGTAAAGTATCTTGTTTCTCACACAATGTACTTACATTAAATGTCAAAACAAGACGCCAGACTAAATGTCAGTTCATGTCCTGAAAACACTTGTGTCACTGTGAATAAGAACATTCATCACTCATACCAACTCTGGTTTCCCATTGGGATGTATTTATCTGTTTGCTTCCTAAACCAGTGGTTTCAAAACTTTGCTTGCTGACACCACCATTTAAAATCACTTTGCATACTCACCCATTATCTTAATATTTACATAATTTATATTTACATAAATATATTTATGTAAATATAAATTATGTATTTTTATATACATAAAATATTATAAATTATTGTGTAACTGTATTACTGTGGCACAGTGTGGCACACTATAAAACATATAACAGAACGGAAATTTAAAGGCTGTGATGAAAAGTTAATAAAAGAGAAGGTCTTGGCTACCACTGGGGTGAGTGTAATCACTTTGAAGAATACCAAGGTCTCCTAGACAGAAAAGACCTAATCTCATTCATCTGTGGAGCACCCAGAAGCAGAGACCAAGTACTAAAGAAATGTCTAGGAACTGAAGAAGCAACACTGGGACATTAGAAAAAACCCAAAAACTCTGTAGTCTACTAGTGCCACTATCTGTCCAAACCAGTTTTTTAGTTTTTATTTTTAATATATATTTTAATTATAATACAAGTTTAATATAGTAGAAATGTTAAACAACCTAAATGTAATGGCTCTCCCCCGCCAAAGGTCAGTGGCAAATAGAGAGTTAATATTCATTATTTTTAAAAGAGCTAATTGTAATAATAACCACTTGCTGAACACTTATAAGGGGCAGGCACTACATTAATGCCTTTACAAGTACTTATTTGCTCTTTATAATGATCTGGACACCATATTGTACCTCTGTAGAGGATATCAAACATTTTGGTCCATGCTGTGGGTGGGGGTGGGGGGGTGTCTGCAAACCATGGCCTGCAGGCAAATCTGTCCCACTGTCCATTTTTATGTACTCTATAAGCCAAGAATGTTTTTCACATTTTCAGTCTGTAGAAAGAAAAATCAGAAAAGAATACTGTTTTGTATGAAACTTTTATATAAAAATTACATGAAATTCAAATTTCATGACCATAAATAGTTTTATTGAATCACAGCCACATCCATTTATGTATTTATGTATTGTCTATGGCTGCTTTTGCACTACAATGGCAAAGTTGACTATTTCAATAAAGATTGTATGACCTATAAAATATAAAATGCTTGGTATCTGGCCCTTGACAAAACAAGTTTGCTGGCCCCTTGTGTATATGATTGGAGTCTACTGGACATGTGCACGCTGCAGCTTGCATGGCTCTAAGTCATGGTTCCAGTAACAATCCTATCTGGAAATGTAGGTTCAGAGAGCTTGTCACTTGTCCATGCACTTAGGAAATGGCAGAATCAGAGGTTTTTAGGATAATTTTTTAAGGCTGAAATATGCACTTGATCTCACCTAGAGTTCAGGACAATTTTCTCTTCTGGCCTCTTCTGGCTATGTAACTTAACTAGTCACACGTAATACAACTTCCCCACTGCCTCCACTGTCTTCTCTGTACTCTCCTATCTAGCTTTTAAAATATTTATGGCTAAGGACAGGGTAGGGTGGGGAACAGGTCAATGGAACAAAAGTACAATTCACTCATTCACAATACTTTTCATTCTCCCTCTTCGAGTCTCTCAAATACACACTTGGCCCCTGCGTATGAGGCTCTGCTGTCTCTGCCTGAGCTGAAAGTGATGAAAAGGACATGTGATGGAATGCTGGAAACCTCATTACTGGCTCTTTGCCTACAGAAACTCAGCCAGCTTATCTTCTTTCCCAAGGAACTTCAAACTTACACTGGCTCAGCTGGTTCTAGTTGCCTGTAACAAGCTGCTCTGCCCAGTGGAGATCAGAAGCCTATAGAAGATACTCTGCATATGCTTTGCTGTCCTAGAGAATATGTTCCCTTTTTTCTCGTTCTCATTGTAGCAGATTCTCCAAGGGTCTCGGCCACTCCTGGGTTGTAATGTGGATACCGAAAAGTGCAAGTTACAATAATTTTTTCCTGGACGGTATCCAGAAGACCCAGACATGTGAACATAATTTCTGTGGCTGCCCAATTATAGCTAGAACTTCACTTCTAAGCAAGGACAACTACAATGGCAGGACATGGACTATGTAAAGTTGTGAGAAGAGCTTTCACATATGTTAATCTCATTGACTCCTCCCCGCAAACCAGAATTTGTTATTCCCATTTTATAGATAAAGATGCTGGGACTCAAGAGGAACTAAGCAGTGTATATTTTGCACGTATCCAGTTAAGTGGTAGATCTGAGCTTCAAACCTGAAGCTTTCTGACACCTAAGTGCTTGTCATTTCAGTAAAGGAGCCTGTTATAAAGAAGTCAGTTTGTTGCCATAATAGTCATTAGAAAACAAGCAAACAAACACCCCTTCCCTGCAACAAATCATGGCATGATTATTCTTTATGACTGGGATGCAGTACAGCATAATGGAGTTCAATGATGAGCAGGGCTTAAAGTTATTGGCAAATCATTTAAACAGCCTGATTCTCTGTAAATTCATCTGTAAAATGGAAGTAATAACATGCCTAACTTTTAGGATCATGGTGAGGGTTATATAAAAGAATGTAGGTATTCTGTTTATATGAAATGCCTAGAATAGGCAAATCCATATAGATGGAAAACAGATTGATGGTGCCTAGGGCTGGAGGTAGGGGGTGGAAGGAAATGAGGAGTTGCTAATAGTTATGGGGTTTCTTTTGGAGATGATGAAAATGCTCTAAAATTGTGGTGATGGTTGCACAACTCTGTGAATACACTAAAACCCATTGAATTGTATATTTTAAACAAGTGAATAATATGGTATATAAATTTAAAAATAATGTAGGTAAAGGGCTTAGCACAATGCCTGGCACAAAATAAATGCTTTATAAATGTTAATTTTTGTCATTATTGTTTTGAGGCAGAGACTATCTGGTTCGCCAAACTCATTTCCTCTTCTCCTAGAGCACAAAACGAGACTCTACCCTAAAAATTAGGTGTGGCCATGTGTCTGAGTCTGGGCCAAGGGAATGTGAGTTCTGGCCAATGTAAGGGAACAAGCTTGGCCCATAAAAATATTCCCCTCACAAGCCTTCATGTTGTTTCCCTTCTACTAGCTTGATGCAATGAATCTTTTGGCTTCAGAGCTACATGTTGAAGATGAAGGAGCCATAGTGTGGAAAAGCCAAAGTTCCTGAATCACTGACCAGGGGAGAGTTGCCCATTAGCCAGGATGACTGGCTTTAGACTTTCTGACAAAGTAAATAAGCTTCTAATTGTTTAAACCTTTATTTATTTTGAGTTTTGATTGTAACAGCTACTGGTATTATTATAACTACCATATTATTGTTTGAGGAGAAGTGTCAGCCCTTGTCACATGCCTGAAATAAATTCACTGTAGACTGGCTGACCGTGCTGGGTCTGGGGGCATGAGTGCACACAGGAAAAGTTGTCTGGTGAATTTGAGCATTATTTTAGTACTGTTGAGTAGTCACTGGACAGTTTGAGTGTAGTATGCAGCTTCTAATTACTTTCCCCAACTTTGGGGAAGCAGAGTCCTTGTTTTGCCCTCCAGTCCCTTCAGGAAGGGCCAAATGAACAGCAGGCAACATGCAATCAAACCGTGCACAGCAGTAGGGTGTGGGAATGGCGAAGGCAGCTCTGTGCCTGCTGCTCCACCCTTCTCTCCTACCCTTCTTTGTGGAGGACACCGTACCCTGTCCTCTTCCCTTTTGATAAAAGGGAAAGTAATACAAATTAAAGATGTGACCCAATCACATTGTTTTGTCCTTGCTTAGTGCTTTTTAAAGGGGTATCCTACACTCTAAATGTGGAAGGCAGAGACAGCTTTTAGCTCTCCGGGTGAATAATGCCAAAGTATTTGATTGCTATTGTCTCTCTTTCAGAGGGTTTGCTGTCAGAAGGAAAAGCTCTGAGTCATTCTTTAGAAAAGGTGAACAGAGGATATGCAACCACAAGCCAAAGGTGACAGATCGGAAAGGGACCAATCACTGGAACAGGGTTTCTCAGGTTTGTGAGCCCCTTTCCTCATGCAATTGTGTCAAATTGGGCCAAAAATGCCTTCTGTATCTTTCTCACAGAGGAGTGCTGTAAAAGCCAATGGGCATGTAAAGTGAAGTACAGTCAGATCTTATAAAAATAGCTATTGATTCCTGAGTGTTTACTGTGAAGCCCTCTTACATAGCTTGTTTAATCTTCTTGACAAGCTTAATACATAAGTATTATTGGCCCACTTGAGAGCTATTGAAACTGAGGCTCAGAGGTTAAGCAAAGCAGTGTCCCCAGGATCACACAGGTAGTAAACAACAGAGCTGGGACTCTAACTAGGAATTGAGGGATGCCAAAAGACTACATCTCTCACCACCATGCCCTTCAAGGACTTCAAACAAATGAAAAGCATTAGCAAGGTAAATGGCTCTTCTGCTGGAGAATCTAGAATGTCCAAAGCCAAAATATCTACCCTTGCGTAGAAAGAACATCCTACAAGGCTGCCTGTGTTCAGCATATTAAGTGCCTAAGAGAATAATGAAACAGATAAGACAAGGGAAGAACAAAGGCCATTGTCCCGGGCCCTGGAGACTAGCCTGCCTGAACATGATTCACAGTCATTCATGGACTCAGACCTCATAGATTTTGAATATCAGATCATTGCAGATAGAAATGTGAACTTCCAGATAGCAACCATATCTTCTTGCTGAAAATAGCTTCCCTCCCCCCAGCACAAAGTCATAAAGAAAGAAAAGAGAATCTTAATTTCCTTCTGCTTCCTGTTTGCCAGACTGTTCCTTTTTTCCTTCAACCTCATGGTCCCATTGTTTCTCTCATTTCTTCTTAGTATGCTGTATTTAAACCAGATGGAGCAGTAGCATTTTGAAGCGATTTTTGAACCCAAGGGACTCGCGTCATAAATAAATAAACAAATGAACACTTTAGGAATTGGCAAATCAGGCAGGAATGGGTTTAACAACTGAGCTGGAAATGTAGATGAAAATCTACTCCATGATGAAAGATCGGAATGTGGCACAAGTTCTTTTCACCAAATAGGTAACCACACTGACTTCTTTCAGTAAACTGGGGGCTAAAGAGAGACGCAGTGGGAAGGCAGTGGCAAAGAACATCAGAGACACATTCAGTGGCCCTGTCTACTTTGTGTTACCAATGTGCTGATACATTATCCCATGGTTGCTATGAAATATTTGCTCACCACCTATAAAAGTAAGGCATTTTCAAGTGCTGGTTTTCTTTAAATACATTCTCTTTCCTTTAAGTCTTACATAATTCAACTATCATTCCATGTGAGGCTTAATTTAAAGAAAACCATAAGTTGAGTTAATTCACTGTGAAGGGTTATGGAAGCTATATTTACTCCAGAGAGTCAGCAGCAGTGTAACGGAGCATCTATTATATGCCTGACCTAGTGCCAGGTTCTAGGAATACAAACATGAATAGCCCAGCCCCTGCCCTTAAGACGTTCACAGAACTCGGAGGATTCACAAACTAAGTGAAAGTGAAAGACGTGTTACCACTATTAAGATAGAAGAAAATATATGAGGTGTTTAGTGATCACCTCTAATGAGGGAGAAATTATGTGTGGGGAGGGGAAGAGGATAGAGAGTTTGTGATTCAGTAAAAGAGTCCCAGCTGGGTGCAGTGGCTCACGCCTCTAATCCCAGCACTTTGGGAGGCCGAGGTGGGTGGATCACCTGACGTCAGGAGTTCGAGACCTGTCTGACTAAGATGTTGAAACCCTGTCTCTACTAAAAATACCAAAATTAGCTGGGCATGGTGGTAGGTGCCTGTAATCCCAGCTACTTGGGAGGCTGAGGCAGGAGAATCACTTAAACCTGGGAGGTGCATGTTGCAGTGAGCCGAGATGGTGCCACTGCACTCCAGCCTGGGTGACAGAGTGAGACTCCATCTCAAAAAAAAAAGAATCCCCTGTCTGTCTACCTAGAAGGCCTAAGAAGCTGTTAACCAAGAGAGGAGGTTGAGATGATGGTCTGGGCAGAGAGCACAGGAGGAATTGGAACAGGCTCCACTGTGATGTGAAACAACCTGAAGGTTATGGTCACTGTAGACATTTGAACCCAGCTGGAAAAAACAGACTGAGGAGAGAAATGAGAGGCAGGCTTGGGAGTCAGGGGGTGGATCATTCTCTGTCATGTGGGTCAGGGGACTCCATCCCATAGGCCATGGGAGCCTCTGTAAGACTTTAAACAGCAGAGTGAACATGATCTGATTTGCACTTTAGAAAATCACCTTGGCAACCATGTGGAGGATGGACTGGAGGTGTTGAGGCTGGGAGCATAGAGAACAGTTAGGAGGCAATGGCAGCAGTCCAGGTAGGAGGGATAGGGCCTGATCTTAGATGGCAGCAGTGGGGATGTAAAGAAAAGAAGGGAGAACTAATATTAGGAAGGAGAAAATCTGGGCTGGAGGTAATGAAATCTGGATTCTAATCCTAGCTTTGGCACAATCTCTTAACGTGACCTTAGACAAGCTCTTCCTTTTCTGGACCCTGTTTCCCAACGTGGCAGGTGAGAGGGGGACATTTTGTGGCTATATGAGAATGCACTTTATATACGTACTTGGTTATTATTATTTACTCATTAGGTAAGCCAGACAGTCAGTCAGTCAGTAAAGGCACTCATTCCTTGAGTCACAGTTTTGGGCATCTTGATATGAAAAAGCAAAATGGTAGTACAAAAAAATCCAACCAAGGGAATGAGGAGACTTGAAGTCCATAAGCATTTACTGATGGTACATTAAGTACAAAATGTACATCATAATCTACTACAGATATCACGGAAACAGAAATGACCAAGATGTGTTCTCTACCTTCCGAGAGGGAAATGAGGCAGGCTATGATTAATTCAATTAAACAAATATTGAGTAAATGCCTATGTGCAGAGTATTGTGTCTGTCATAGTAAGGAAACAGAGAAATAGGACATGGTCCCTGACATGAAGGACTTCTTAGTCACAAATGGAAGAAAAGTGATACTGCTATTGGAGAGTTGCAAAGCACTATGGGAGCCCAAGATAAAAGAGAATATGTACCAAGTCAAAAATCCATTTTTAATTTTCGCCATAGTAAACAGAAATATAATTTCCCTTTCTGTGGTTCAAGGCTGCTAAGAGCAACTTCACAAAAGCAGATGAAAGAAGAGATCATTCATTTTACTCTAAACAAAGATTTTTCTGTGGGTGAGGTCCTATACTAGGTGTTTAATGTAAGAATAACAAGACATGCTCTTTGCCCTCAAAGAAATGAGTCAGTGTTTATAACATTTTGGATTGTGGGGAGGAGAAAGTAGAAGTTTGGTTCTACTTTTTCTACCTAACAATTCAAAGTGCCTTGAACAGTGCTTAGCATAAAGTAGGTGCTCAATAAATGATCAACAGATGTGAATAATATTAAATTTACTACTTAAAGAAAGAAAATGAAGTTGACTCTAAAATAACAAATACTTGACATCTAATTATCCAAAGAATACACTTAGGAAAGATTACTTTTATGTAAGAAGTCATGAGTAATTAATCAAACCACAGGCCACTGGCTTGTTGTAATACTAATTCAAACAAGGTTTCTAAGTGGCAGGTCTCCACTCCCAAAGTCTTGGGAAGCAGATGGTACCTAATTGCTTTAAGGGGCATTTGGTTGACCACACTTGGTTCTTTAAGCCAGAGTAAGTTCAGTTTTTGGAACTCTCCTTAAGACAAATCAACTTCCAACCCCTTACATATAATAAGCTGATCTGTTTCTAAACATGTAATCTAGAAAGACCAAACTTGGGAATGGTGTTGCTTTGAAAGAAAAAATAATGTCTTTGGGGCATGGCAGGGGGATTCTACTAGCAGCCTGACCAAGAAAAGTTGCTGACTTGGCATATAAGGTATGTAAAAAGCTTTAAGAGTAAAGGTGCTAACAATGCAGATGGGATTTAAAAAGAACATGCACCACATTGTGATATTTTTTCAAGAACAGAGAGGCCCAGAATATTGAGATACCAGCTGGTAAGAATTATGACATTTACTTTAAAATCTTTGGCCAGTAAGAAGTGATTCTAAAAGACTTGCAATAGGTTTGGCTCATGGTCTCTGAACCTTGTTATAGGCCAACTTGATAAAACACAGTGATTTCACATAGGAGCTTTTGATTACAGACTGGCTTGATTGTCATCAAGTCTCTGCCATTCACTAGCTGCTACAAACTTGGATAAGTCATTGAGTCTCACTTAAGCATCAATGCCATCTGTAAATGAAGACTATGTTGAATAATGTCACAGGGTTGTGATGGGGAGTACATGAGATAATAGAGGTAAACAGCTTAGTACAGTGCCTGGCATATAACAAGTATGGTGACTATTACTATTATAATTATGTTTGCTGAGAGGGAAATGTTCCTTCCAAAATTGGCTAAAAACCCTGTTTCAAACATTTTTGAGACTAAAATGAAATATATAGATGATAGGTTTGCAGAAATGGCAGTGGGTGTTTCATTTTCATATAATTATAATGTGCAGAAGAACATAGCAGCATCTTATGCCAATCATGAATCTTTTCTCATAGTAAAATTATTTTGTGAGTGAACCTGAACTGTATGTACAATGTCTTACTAAATATGTACTTCCATGTAACATGTGGTATCATGGGTTTCTTCTGAATTCTATTTGATGATAAAATATAGAGAAACCTAGCCTGGAAGGACCTCAATGTAAATATCATCTCTGTCACTTAAGGACTGTAAGCTCTGGCAAAACAAAAACTTTCTGATCCTCAGTATACACATCTGTAAAACAGGGATAATAATTGTACTATAGTTAAATGATTTTGAAAGAATTTCATGAGATGGTAATAATATCTTTACTGAGTTTTTGCCATGTGCCAAGCTCTGAAAGCCTATCCTAAATTATCTCTTCCTCATCCTATGTTATCTCTTCCACATCCTATGTTATCTTCCAGAAGTGTGGTTGTAAAGTCAGGGTCTGCAGCCAAGAGTTCAGAACCAGCCAGGTGAGATCAGGTGATTAGAGAGGCAGACGGCTGCTAAATGATAGCCAAAAATATCAGTAGCTTTTGCTGCATTCAAGAGAGAGCTGCGTCTTTGACATGTGAGAAGAGGGCTGCAGGTAGAGGTCCAGCAGGGGCAGAAAAAAAATAGTTCTGAATATATGCAAACATCAGAAACTTTGGGACCTGTGATCATGCCCTAGGTTTCCAAAGCTTATTACAAATAACTGCTTCCAAATATCTGTCTAGAGAAGACATCTAAAGGGCCCCAATAAAGGCAGATAGGAACATAAGGATAGATGTCCCCAATATATCAAATGAGTTAAAAAGGATGTAAAGAAGAAAACAAAGCACATCAACCTGCTCTGCTCCAAGTTAAAGTTATTTAGCTCCTGGAACTGGTTTCATCTTTAAAATTGAGATAATAAAACTACAGCACAATTTACATCGGGCTACTCCGCACTTGTAAGAAAGAATGGAGAAGATTTCTATGTACTGATACATAAAGATCTCCAAGACACAACATTAAGTAAAAAATAATAATAATGGCTGGGCACGGTGGCTCACGCCTGTAATCCCAGCACTTTGGGAGGATGAGGCGGGCGGATCACGAGGTCAGGAGATCGAGACCATCCTGGCTAGCACGGTGAAGCCCCGTCTCTACTAAAAATACAAAAAAAAAAAAAAAAAAATTGCCAGGTGTGGTGGTGGGCACCTGTAGTCCCAGTTACTTGGGAGGCTGAGGCAGGAGAATGGAGTGAACCCAGGAGGTGGAGCCTGCAGTGAGCAGAGATCACGCCACTGCACTCCAGCCTGGGCGACAGAGCAAAACTCCGTCTAAAAAAAAGCATAATAATAATTTAAAAATAATAATAATAATACAGAATAGTGTTTATAGAATGCTCCTTTGGTATATAAGAATGGGGCTAAAAATTTATCTGCCTAACTATCTATCTATCTATCTATCTATCTTTCCATGTATGTATGTATGTATGCACGTATCTGTCTGTCTTTCTATGAATGTATGTATGTATGTATGTATCTATCTATCTGATCTATCTATTCCCCCACCACACATGCACACACACACACACACACACACACAAATATAGTTTGCTGCATTCGCAAAGGAAACTCCAGAAAGATACACAAAAACCTAAAAACAGTGATTTGCTTTGTGAGATGAATGAGGGCAGGAGAGGAACAAAACTTTTCAATAAATACCTTATAAAAATTAAATATTTAAATTAATTTAAATAATAAAATTATGATAGCAATTGGTACATACCTTATAAGGTTGTTTTGAGGAGTAAATATAATAATGTATTGAAAGAGCTTACCATGGGGCTTGACACACAGTAAGCATTAACACACATCAGTGAAGATTATCCTCTCTTTTTGAGAAAGAGTGGGAAGGAGCCCTCCCTTGGCCTTAACTTTCTGCTCAAGGGCAAAAGAGAGGTGGAGACAAGTTTTAGGAGGCTGGCTGCTGGGGCTGTCATTGAGACTTAAGGAGCAAAGAGGCTATGATGACCTTCTGGTATCTTCCTAGGTCATGCAGCTCTATTCCCAGAGATTTGAGAGAAAAAGCCCACTTAGAAATAAAGATGGAGCTTTTACTCAGGAACCTGAATACAGTGGATGAAAGACTACAAAATGTAGAGAATCAAAATCCAACACATACCAGATCAATCCATGACTCTGAGAATTAGAAATGATTTAAAAACAAGAATGTCTTAGAACAAAATGAGAAAAGATGAACAGTTGCCAATGAAATGTTATTTTCTTTCACTGTGTTCCTAAGAAATTTATTCAATATCCTTAAATAATGCATCTTGCGGGATTAATTGAAAATGCCACAATGGAATGAAAATAAAAAAAACTGGCTCTGAATAAAACCCTTTATATAGTCACAAAATTAATAATCTACATTTTTTTTGCACTATCTGCACTGAAAAGGAAAATTTAATAATCAGATACAAAAGGTAGGAAATTACAATGAATCACAAGTGTTCAGATATTGTAACCCAAACAACTGCTCTAGTAGTGCCTGCTTTACTTAGGGTTATGCCAAGTGGCTGACAAAATAAAGACTAATTCTTTCAGTTTCTTTTGAATTAAAACACAGTATTTGTAACATAGAAAAGCACCATTTTGGGTACCTGTTTGGGAAATCGCACACAACAGGATGTCTTGGCTTTGTTAGATGCTTCTTTAAGTAGATCTATAAAAGAAGCAAGCAGGCAGGAGTCCGGGAGATGGTGATGAGAAACCCCGTTTGGGTAGCTGCCATATTGTTAGTTATGGTGGTTAAAAATTCCAGCTCTGAAAGTAGAAATATCTGAACACAAACTCTGTCACTCATTAGTTGAGTAACTTTGGCAAGTTACTTAATTTTGCTGAACTTCAATTTCCCATCGATAAAATTAGGATAAATATAATGCTTACCTTATAGGGATGTTATGAGGATACAAAGAGATAATGTATTTAAGAATTTAAATATACCTTTCTTAGAACAGTGTCTGGAGTAGATATCAGTAAATATTAGCCCTGATCATTAACATCTATCTTTTTATTCATTCATCCATCCATTAAACCATCATTTAGGGACCATTTCAGGTCAATCTTTGGGTTAAACAAAGGAAATCGAGGAAGAATAAGACATAGTCCTTGTACACAGAAAGCTCTCAGCCCATTAAGGGAAGATGAACAAAGAAGGCTGTATGGAATTAGGGATGCTATGAAAGAAGTCAACATCAGTTATACCGGGACATACAAAGGAAGTGGTTGATGAGGAAGGAATATCATAGAGAAGATGATACTTAATGAAAGGCTTGAAAAGGCTTGAAATGTGTGTATATACAAGGCATTCAGGACAAAACAACAGGAAGGGCACAGACACTGGGATAACCTGTCGTGGTAGGGAGGGGAAAGAAGTCCAGTATGACTGGGTCCCAGAGAACAAGTGAGCCAGCTGGATAGGTAAGCCTGGAGAGGTCTAGGGGCCACATCACATAAGGCTGAGTATACAAGGAAGTTTCTGTAATTTGGTGTTTAACAAATCAACTTACTTAATTTGAAGTTGAGAGATAGTCAGCATTGCCCTGCTAGGGAAACATCCTGAGGCTATTCCACATTATTATAGTAGAAAGATAATTTTGTACTTTCTTTGTCAGCTGTATAAGATACCTGCTGAAAGAGTATCTTGCCTGATCTTGCCAGGGACTTACCCCCTTTGCAAACTCAGTGTTGGCTTGGGATCAGGATATCTCAGCAAATTCCCCTTAACTTTCACTTTTTTTTTTCCCTAACATATCTTCTCTTAAACAGGTAGTTCACTTCTGTACAAAAGGATTAACAGTGTCAGTACTGGTTAAAAAAGTGTTTTTTAATGGGGTGTGGTGAAATGACCAGGATATAGACACTTAACAGTTTCAAACGTCTTCTGCTACTTAACAATGGTGTGAACTTGGACAATTTTTACCTTTATAAATCACAATTTCCTTATCTACAGAAAGGTAGAATGTGACTTATCTCATGGGGTGTTGACAGGAGCAAATGTAGTAATTAATGCTAAGTATCTACTATCAAGACTGACACAGTTCTACAAATGGTAGCTGTCATTATTGCCCATGAAGGTGAAGCAGGTGATTTACACGGCAGGCTTGGGAGAAAGAAATGAGTCTGTTGGGGAAGAAGAAAGCCAGGTTTGTTTGGAGGCAGAGGAAGCTAGGGCACCTTGCACTGCTAAATTGTGCCATGTTCTGACTGGGGCTGGGCCCAGAGAAAGCTCTAATTCCTGTGTGTTGATTGAAACTGAGGTTGAAGACACTGATCTGTCTCTCCCTGGTGCTCATGAAAATTCTTCCTACCTAGCCTGAGCTTCATGGACAAATAAAGGCTAACCAAAGCACTTTCTTTTAAAAGTTTCAAGTTACTTAAGGTCTCTAGATTTGGAGCAGAAAGAGATGCTAATAATGAAACTTGCTAAATACAGCAATTTTTCTGCAGTCCATACAAATTTTATTAGTTAAGGAGGTGATGGGAAGAAAGCAAATATACTCTGTTGGTAAGGAATTGCAGTTCTTCTGAAAAGCACTGTAAATGATAATATAATGATGCATCAATCCAGTCACCAGGGAGGAAAATATATTATCTTCTATGGTACATATGTGCTGTTCCAGCATTTCACAGACAAGATTGAACTCTCACATAGCCCCAGGAAAGCCACATGCTCTTGCCTTTTAACCCAGTATCTTTAACTGGTTAAAGCCTATTTCCTCTGTAGCTGAAAAATATGTTTATAATAAAGGTCACCTACAATGGAATATAAAGGGAATCTCTCTGAACATATCACACAAATTCTATAATCTGGATCCTGTAAACCGACTGATGAAAAAAACAGTGACAAAGAAACAAAATGGGACTTTATTAACCTAGATTCTTGAATTGTAATATTTAATGCCAAGCATTAATGGAAGAGTACACATAAAAATTTCAACAAACGGCCGGGCCTGGTGGCTAATGCCTGTAATCCCAGCACTTTGGGAGGCCAAGGCAGGTGGATCACCTAAGGTCGGGAGTTAAAGACCAGCCTGACCAACATGGAGAAACCCCGTCTCTACTAAAAATACAACATTAGCCAGGTGTGGTGGTGCACGCCTGTAATCCCAGCTACTCGGAAGGCTGAGAGAGGAGAATTGCTTGAACCTGGGAGGCAGAGGTTGCAGTGAGCCGAGATAGCACCACTGCACTCCAGCCTGGGCAACAAGAGTGAAACTCCGTCTCAAAAAGAAAAAAAAAAAATTCAACAAAAACAAAAGTTTTCTTTACATTTCAAATAATTCTTTTCCATGCCAATTATCTTGAAAAGCTTTGGTTTTTAGATGAGAGCTCTGAAAGATCATATAAATAACCCATAACAAGCTAACCTAATACTCATCATGACTGTTATTTACAGTAGTGAAAAAATCAGAAACAACCTAAAAGTTTAATAATGGTAAATAGGCTAAGTCAATAGTGTCACGTCCCTATAATGGAAACTTGGATCTCTTTTAAAATTTACTTTTACAAAAGAAAAAAAAAGTATGGACATGAAGAAGTGCCCACAAAACATTGTTAAATAAAAAAGGAAGTATCAACTACCATGATTACCATGTACAATACAATTACAATCTTATAGGATGCAGAAAATAAATGGCAAGGACCTACAACAAAATCAATAGTTATTTTTTATTGTCTTATTTATTTTTTATAATTAAAAAAATCCCAATAAAATATCCCTTTAAGATATTTAACTTTCTAAGTAAAAGCTTGGCAGGCTGTGGAAGTATAAAAAAGAATGCATCTGAAAACATGAAAAACTTTGCATGAAAAATGTGTGTAACATATTTTAGATGACATTGTTAAATGCTTATGCTATAATGTAACTAAAATGAACCAGGGTAGTTAGTTGTACATATAATATAATCTCCCTTATGTATTTCATAAACAGAAATGGTACTAAAATGAGACAAAAACAGAAACCAGTGGTTGCCTCTGGATAGTAGAAATTATTGCTTAGTTCTACAATTTTTTTTTAAACATGCTTCTGTATTTTGCAGTTTCAACAATAAACATGTAATACCATTATAATTGAAAAATAGTTTTGGTTTTCTTTTTTTTTAAAAATATATAATTTGACCAGGCGAGGTGGCTCATACCTGTAATCTTAGCATTTTGGGAGGCCAAGGCGGGTGGATCACCTGAGGTCAGGAGTTCGAGACCAGCCTGGCCAACGTGGTGAAACCCTGTCTCTACTAAAAAAAAAAAAAAAAAAAAAAAAAAAAAAAAAAATTAGCAGGGCGTGGTGGCACAGGCCTGTAATTCCAGCTACTTGGGAGGCTGAGGCAGGAGAATCACTTAAACCTGGAAGGTGGAGGTGGCAGTGAGCTGAGATCATGCCACTGCACTCCAGCCTGGGCGACAGAGCGAGACTCCATCTCAAAAATAAAATAAAATAAAGATATAATTCGGCAGGAAAAAAACTGAATATAACCTTAAAGTCACTGAAATATTAAGTTATTCAGACTAAACTTCTGGGTATTACACTTACTACCTGGGTGACGGAATCATTTGTATCCCAAATCTCAGCATAATGCAATACACCCATGTAACAAACTTGCACTAATATACCTCTTGAATCTAAAATAAAAGTTGATATTATAAAAATAAATAAATGTGTTAATTAATTTAATTAAAAAATAAAGCATAGACATGAACAGGAATGTGATATACCTAACTTGTACTTGCCCTTTGTACTTTCTGAATGCAGGCGGGAATTAGCTGCAGCTCTGTTTCCTCTGCATATTTTCACTTATTAAAAGACTTCTAAACTTCTTTTCTCCAGGCTAAATCTTCAATGTAAAAAAATTATTTTGGAATTAATACATGTGATTGCCTAAAAATCAACTTATATGTTATTATCAAGTAAACTTTTATTCTCTGGAATCCTCAGAGAAAAGAAGTATCTTTCTGAATATTTGAATTTTCCATATAGCTGAAGATTAAGACTTCAAATGGATAGAGTTAAATTGATTACTTTTGTGATTACTTCACTTTTCAAAACATCATTATTAAATACTTGCCTCACCTCCAGAATAATATACTAGATATAATAGGTTTTTAAACTGATGACTTAAAACTATCATTATGAAGATCTGTTATTGTGATAATAAAACATCAAGTAGTTCTTAATAAATAAACTTCTAACCCTTTAAATTCAAATCGACTTTACTTTCCATGTTGCTAACATTTAAAAAGAACAACAAAATAAATCCAAGAATATAATCGTATATCAATTAAATAAAGGAGAAACATTTACAGTTTCTACTTAATTCCATTATTTTATTTTTTAAAGTATGCCGTAAAAGATTTACAGATTCCCGGCCGGGCGCAGTGGCTCACGCCTGTAATCCCAGCACTTTGGGAGGCTGAGGCGGGCGGATCACAAGGTCAGGAGATCGAGACCATCTTGGCTAACACGGTGAAACCCCGTCTCTACTAAAAAATACAAAAAATTAGCCGGGTGTGGTGGCGGGCGCCTGTAGTCCCAGCTACTCGGGAGGCTGAGGCAGGAGAATGGCGTGAACCCGGGAGGCGGAGCTTGCAGTGAGCCGAGATCGCGCCAATGCACTCCAGCCTGGGCGACAGACCGAGACTCTGTCTCAAAAAAAAAAAAAAAAAAAAAAAAAAAAAGATTTACAGATTCCCTAGCAATGAATTCTCTTTGTGAAAAAACCACATAGACTCAAAAGCATATGAAGGCTTATTTTGTATGGCTCTTGGAAAAGTAGATCTATGCCTGGAAGGCAAAAGACAATAGATTTGCAGTCATCACGCACACCAACAAAAGTTTCAACTTCACAATTAAACATTTTAAAACCAGGCCGGGCGTGGTGGCTCACGCCTGTAATCCCAGCACTTTGGGAGGCCAAGGCTGGTGGATCATGAGGTCAGGAAATTGAGACCATCCTGGCCAACATGGTGAAACCCCATCTCTACTAAAATACAAAAAATTAGCTGGGCATGGTGGCGGATGCCTGTAGTCCCAGCTACTCGGGAGGCTGAGGCAGGAGAATCGCTTGAACCCGGGAGGCGGAGGTTGCAGTGAGCTGAGATCACACCACTGCACTCCAGCCTGGGTGACAGAGCAAGACCCCATCTAAAAAAAAAAAAAAAAAAAAAATTTAAAACCAACAAAATTTTTACTTAAAAATTTATTTGACAATGTTTATTAAGCTCCTATTCTATGTCAGGTATTGTTCTAGGTGCTGGGGACATGTGTCTAGTGCCTAGACATGGTACTGGAGACAGCACATTCCTGTCATAGGACATGTTAAGGCAGCGGCTGAACGACCACTTGGCAAAGATATTATAGGGGGAATCCAAATACGTAATATCCCCCAACTCCTGTGATTCTCATCCTCTCCAACTGCACTTCCATAATCCCCAGGAAAGCAGAGCTTGAATCAAAGGTTTGCAGTAATATATTCAGAGGCTCACATGTGATAGTTCATTTTGAACAGTGATCCTGGGAAGAGGAATGAGGAAGCAGGGAAACCTTCTGAGGAGCATACACAATGCAATTCAGAACTATCTATCCAAGGGATGGAAGAGAGCTCTACCCACCAGTTCCCTTCCTCTCCAATTGTCGAGAGTTGCCACATGCGATGCCAACTCCCTTGCACGTCCAGTTTTGCGCATGCCAGAGTGGCAAGTGGGCTCTCGGGTAGAAAGCAGAGATAGGTGTGGCAGCTAAGGCAAGGTGGTGTCAGTTACACCTGGATGAAGCTGGTTGCTACAGCAATGCCTTCAGTTAGTTTGGCAGAAAAAATGCAAGACTGAGTGCAAGAGGTGACAACACCTTTAAGATTCTTCTAACCCATATGAGGTCATGATAACAACAAAAGTAATTAACATTTATCATCAAGCAAACATAGATACTTTCCATACATTTTATCACTTAATTCTTAAAATCAACTCCGTGAAGTAGGTCATACTTTTATCTCTATTTATATATACTTTTATCTCTATTTCAAATATGAGAAAATGGCTTTCTAGAACTAAGTGGTCTGCCTGAGGTCATCAATAAATGGAGAACAAAAGATGAGGCTGAAGGACTGGCTGCAGAACCCTAGAACAACATTGACTCCCCCAGTGCCTATGAGCATCCAAACTTCTCCTATATAGGAGAACAGAAGTAGAAATCAGTTGCCCTTAGGAGTTCCTGTTTCTATACCTGTCTCTGACCAGAGTTCCTTGAAGGTAGAGATTGTGCCTTATTCCTGAATTATATCCAGTACCGTGCAGTGCATGACATATAACAAGTACACACTGTTGGCCAGGCTCAGTGGCTTACGCCTATAATCCCAGCACTTTGGGAGGCCGAGGGGGGCAGATCACCTGAGGTCAGGAGTTCAAGACCAGCCTGGCTAACATGGTGAAAACCCATCTCTATTAAAAATATAAAAAATTAGTGAGGCGTTGTGGCGCATGCCTGTACTCCCAGCTACTCAGGAGGCTGAGGCAAGAGAATCGTTTGAACCTGGGAGGCAGAGGTTGCAGTGAGCCAAGGTCGTGCCACTGCACTTCAGCCTGGGCAACAGAGTGAGACTCGGTCACAACAACAACAGTAACAACAGCAATAACAAAAACACAAACAAGTGCACAATGCTTTTGAGATTGGTTGAGTGTCTGTTCCCCCTCAGTGCACTCATGGTTCTTGAAAGCAGGAACCCTGTCTTAATCACCTTTATATCCCAGCACCCAGCACACATAGTTCAATGTTTGCTTGCCCTAACAGAATAAAATTTTCCAGAAGGCAGAATGCATAGGGTTAAAAACGTGCAGCTTCTCTCATATGGGCCTGAGTTAGAGTCCCACCTTTGATACTTTAACTAGTTATATGTTCTTGATTGAACTATGTAATAGTCTTTTAAATCCAGAGCTTCCTCATTTGCAAAAAAGCATGATACTAATTGTATTCCATCACAAGGTTGTGGTGATGATTACATGAAATTTATGTAAAAGCTCTTATCATTAATATTTGGCACATGGCAATCTTGCAATAAATATTAGATATTATGATAATTGTTGGAAATTTATCCCGTGTTTAAGTTATATTTGAAGTTCCTAAACTAGATACGAAACATTTAGAATGTTCACAGTGGCACATGTGGGAAAATCTTTAGAACACAAAGTACCTAGGAAACAGATAGTACCTGTACACAGTGATGCTCAATAAATATTTGTTGAATGTTAGATAAAAAACAATGAGCCATGTTTGCTTTTGGCATGAATCACCAGCACAAATGTTGAAAATAGAAAAATAAAATATACGTTGCTATTTAACACCTGACAGGGAGAAAGTATTAGTAGCCCAAGATCTGACTGTAAACAAAGAGGAGAAATATCTATATAACCTATGAAAGGTGTGAAGCCATAAAACAAGGCCAGAAATTTGGTAATCATTCTCAAGACAATATGATTACAAATGTCTTTCAATACTTGGCTTTATGTACCTCCCCAATTTCATATTACTTGTGTTTTATGGTCAAAAATTTGAATATGTTGCCATTTTTTTAAATTACAGAGCTATGTATTTCCTTAAAGTACTGTATTTTCCTTAAAGTACCTAATTAGCTAATACTACTAAATTACAATTTACATTTAGATTCTGCAGACTGAAGGATCTATTTTGGAATCATTTTTTTTAATGGGATATGGAACCCAGATACTAAGGAAGAAACTGGGGGATAGAAGATCAATGCCCAAGGCTGTGTGGGCATAGTGGGTATTCTCTTTGGATCATGAGAGAAGGACTTGGTTTGCATTCCAGCTCTGCCACTTATTTACTAGTTGAGTGATCTTGGACAGATTATTTCCTGTGTAAATCTGTCTTTCATAGTCTCTAGTATGGGGCTGCTGGTGCCCATTTCCCTGACTTTACTTGATGATTTATTAGGGGAACAAGCAGAGTCCACTGCATGTGGTATGTATTCAATCGCTGCTTGTTCTCTTCTCCTCTTAAAGGTAAGAGACAAGTGTGAGTCCTGGGGTAGCTGCCAATAATATTCATTCAGGCTCCCTTCTTAATCATGCAATTTATCAAGAAAGAATCTTTTTGAGAGGAAAAAAATAAAAGTCTGAAATCAGAATGCCTAGGACAAAATTTTACACTGTGTGTGTGTGTGTGTGTGTGTATATGTGTGTATATATGTACGTATATATGTATACATATGTATATATGTGTATACGTGTATACGTATGTATATACGTGTATACGTGTATACATAAAGTTATATATATTATATATACATATATATTGTATATATATACACATATACACATATATATTTTATATATATATACACACACACACACACACACACACACATATATAACTCTATTTTTTTCAACAAGATTGCTCGTTAAGCAAGAAACCGCATTGTAAAGTCCAGTTCCACCTTAGTTTGCTTTCTGGCCAACTAATCTGGGCAGACTTTTAAAATCACACTGGCTGGAAGGCGAATACGGTGTTTCATTACAATCATTACATTTACCACCCCAGTGTTGGTAACATTCTCTAGGCTGCCTGTGATGCTTAGTGGCTGAGCGGCAAGTAAGAAGTTTAATTTAGCTTTCTCAGCATCTGCAGGTTTTGTTTTCAACAAAGAACTTCAGGTTACATAACAGCCTTGGCTTGTTTCAGAAGGTGAATCTTGACTCTCCAAATTAACTGTTGATACAGGTCTTCAGAAGCAGAACTTGGTGTATCTGGAAGTGATCCCCCCCAAGTCATTTGGAAAGTAACAATGGCACTTGACCTTTCTGGTTACTTAGCAAAAGAAGGCAGGAGAAAGAAGGTTCTAAGCATAAGTAGGTGATCATTGAAAGGGCAGATACAGCCTCTAAAAATCAGGTTAGGCCTTCTTTTCCCAACCCCTTCTAGCTTTACCCTCTTGCTGTCCACACTCCACTGGATAGGTCTGTTTCACTATTGTGGGTGAGCATTTTGTGAAAGATTTTAGAAAAAGCAAAGGGGAAAGTGTAACATGAAAATAGGGTGCCTGGGATCATATGAAAACAAAGGAGAGAGGAATATGAGGTGGGTACACTGTCCTGAACTATTTCATTTAACACATGTGAAATGTGGATGGAATGAAGCCCAGCCCAGCAAATAAGATACTTTTTTTTTTTTTTTTTTTTTTGAGACTGAGTGTTATTCTGTTGCCCCAGGCTGGAGTGCAGTGGCACCATCTCGGCTCACTGCAACCTCTGCCTCCTGGATTCAAGCAATTCTCCTGCCTCAGCCTCCCAAGTAGCTTGGACTACAGGTACCCGCCACCATGCCTGGCTAATTTTTTATTTTTGGTAGAGACAGGGTTTCACTACATTGGCCAGGTTGGTCTCGAACTTCTGATCTCAAGTGATCCACCCCCGCTCAGCCTCCCAAATGCTGGGATTATAGGCATGAGCCACCTTGCCCGGCCAGATACTTTTCATCCACTCAAGAGGAAGACACAAGAAGTGGATAATTTCAGTATAAGATAGTGAGTGCCAAGATGGACAATTCTTAGGAACACAGAGTATTGGAAAGACAGAAGAGGATAATCAGAGACTAATTAACAACAATACATAGTTCATATAACATGTTTCTATTTGCAGATGTGGATGGCATAACCAAAGCTTGAAACTGGTACAAGGACATTCATGTAGTTAGTAGGACATGAGAGACATTTAGGGTTTAGTCTTGTAAATACAATTGAAACAAATTTTCTGACTCCAAATCCTATGTATTTTTCTAGTAGCAACAAGAAGCTGAGGTCAGGTGGAATGGGTTCATATAAATATACTCCAGAATAAAAAAGGTAAATGTAATATTATAAAGTATTATAGTAACATAAATATGCTAGTGACAATCATTTGTAATACTAATAAATGTAACCAATTTTCATGGAGCACTAACTGTATACAAGGACTGTGTTAAACTCTTAACATGGACTATCTCATTTATTCTCACAGCCCCTTTGACAAATGTAAAGCCTGATACTTGGTTAGGTGACACACCTAAGGTTCCACATAACCAGATCCTGACTATAAAACCATAGCCTCAGCAGTCACCAACTCCCTTATTGAACTGTGCATTCAAAGACTGCAATTCAAAATCAGATACACATTCCTTCTTGCCTTGTGCACACATAGAGAACTAGATAAAGAAGATGACAAGTCAGCAAAGGCCAAAATGTCACTGATAAGCTGTTTAAAGGGACAATCACATGGGATAGGGTATATAGATGCTATGACCACTCCGCTCAGTAGAGGCACTACACTGCTGAAGGTTAGTTAGACAGATAACTAGCTTCCCAGCATTTCCCCTCACTTGGATGCCTCTGTGGTATCATTTGCTATAAAAGGAGGTCTTCTCGGGTAATGGGATGACGTCCATCTGTGACTTGACGTCAAGTGAGTCATTGGACTGTCGTCATATGGCAGGCACCTCAGTGTAGATCAAGTTCACCCTGTGGGAACCCTGCAAGTTTCCTGATGAGTTTTATATTTATTCTGAAGTAACGCACTTGGCACCTCAGGCTGACTAATATCCATGTGTGACCAAGATAACTACCCAGCTAGCCAGCTTTCACAGTTGTAAGAAAAGTTACAGGCAGAAAAACATAATTGAACACTAAGATGAAGGTCACTGTGCAAGTATCATGTCTAGACTCCAGTCTAAGAGTGTGGGTGTTTCCATTACCTGTCTTTTTATTAGGGTTTACAGGGAGCCATGCTAATCAAAGCATGCTCCATGGGCCAAAGCAGGAGTACCAGGTCACCTGAGAGCTTGCTATAATCATTTTAGACCTTGGTGAAGCATGTACATATTCTTTTTAAGAATTTATTTTTTACTAAGCTCAACATCAAATTATTAGAGAAATGCAAATCAAAACCACAATGAGATACTATCTCATGCCAGTCAGAATAGCTGTTATTAAAAAGTCAAAAAGTAAAAAACAAACAAACAAAAAAACCCAGATCTTGGTGAGGTTGCAGGAAAAAAGTTGCATTTACACTGTTGATGGGAGTGTAAATAAGTCCAACCATTGTGGAAGACAGTGTAGTGATTCCTCAAAGACCTAGCGGCAGAAATACCATTTGGCCCAGCAATTGTATTACTGGG
Source organism: Pongo abelii (assembly GCF_028885655.2). Classification (NCBI taxonomy): domain Eukaryota; kingdom Metazoa; phylum Chordata; class Mammalia; order Primates; family Hominidae; genus Pongo; species Pongo abelii. Next base: position 85,891,404 of record NC_071994.2, read on the forward strand.
TATACACCTAAAGGAATATAAGTCATTCTATTATAAAGATACAGGCACGTGTATGTTCACTGCAGCACTATTCACAATAGTAAAGACATGGAATCAACCTAAATGCCCATCAATGATAGACTGGATAAAGAAAATGTGGTACATATACACCATGGAATACCATGTGGTCATAAAAGGATCAAGATTGGCCAGGCGTGGTGGCTCACACCTGTAATCCTAGTACTTTGGGAGGCTGAGGCGGATGGATTACCTGAGGTCAGGAGTTTGAGACCAGCCTAGCCAACATGGTGAAATCCCTTCTCTACTAAAAATACAAAAAATTAGCCCGGTATGGTGTTTCATGCCTGTAATCCCAGCTACTCGGGAGGCTGAGGTGGGAGAATTACTTGAACCTGTGGGACAGAGGTTGCATTGAACTGAGATCATGCCACTTCACTCCAGCCTGGGCAAGAGAACATAACTCTGTCTCAAAAAAAAAAAAAAAAAAAAGAAAAAGGTCAAGATTCTGTCCTTTGCAGGGACATGGATGGAGTCGGATGCCATTATCCTTAGCAAACTAACACAGGGACAGAAAACTGAACACTGAATGTTCTCATTTATAAGTGGGAGCTGAATGATGAGAATACATGGACACACAGTGGGAAACAACACACATTGGAGGCTGTCAGTGGGGATAGGGGCACGGAGAGCATCGGGAAGAATAGCTAATGGATGCTAGGCTTAATACCTAGGTGATGGGATGATCTGTGCAGCAAATCACCATGGCACAAGTTTACCTATGTAATAAACCTGCACATCCTGCACATGTACCCAGGAACTTAAAATAAAAGTTGAAAAAAAAAAGAAAGAAAAGAAAAAAAAACAATTTATTTTTTACTAAATATTTGTTTAATTGCAAACTGAGTTAATATATAAAAAGGAAAAGATAAATGAATACACTAGGCAGATTATCATGCTAGTTACACAATGCTTTCACATGTTTTCCTCCTTTAATCTTTTTAAAACCCTTAAAATCTTATCTGTCTTCTTACTGATAAATAAATAGTCTGAAGAAGGTAAAAAGATCTCATCACTGGGGAGGAATTTGAACCTAGGCATTCCAGTTCTAGATTCCACAATTTTCCCCATAAGTTACACTACCTCATTAAAGGAATTTAGAAGGTTGCTTTAACTTGGAGTAGTCAAAAAAGGAAAAATGTGAACTGAGATTTGAAGAACGGGTGAGGTTTGCATAAAAGAGGGATTTCCAGAGTCGAAGAACATCAAAAACACAAACACTTGGAAAATGGCAAGAGAAAGTATTTTTCAGGAGAAGGCTAAAGAAAATATTTAAATGTAGGGTTCATGTTCCTACGTGAGCAGCAGGAGGGAAGGATGAAATGATGATGAAAACCAGATCATGGAAGGCCTTGAAAGCTATAGGGCAGAGACTTGGGCTACTTGGAAACTCAGGGAAAGAGTGACATAAGGAATATATTTTCAGAAGATAAATTATTCCAGTTTGGTTCATTAAGCTTTTATTGTAGATTTTAATATACAATGGAAAATATGCTTTTAAAATGAGAGATGAATAAATTCCAAAAAGTACTTTAGAAAACTCTCTTCACACTACTGCACTGTGGCAATTGCACCGTCTGTAATTCTGCACCTGCTTCGTCAACTGCTGGCTGCATTTCAGGAGACCTGACTTCACTGTTTTCTGACTGAGGCATACAGTATTTGCCGGAGTACTTGAGAATGTGCAAGGATGAAGAGAGCATTGGCTAGGAACACAGATGTCTTTTCAGCAGAGAATTAAGTGGATGATTCATCTCTAGAGTATCAAAAGTGTGAAGTAAGTGAAGTTGCCAGAGTGGGTCTGAACATACACTATTGGGTCAATGTTGTGCAAGCGGGACATGTTTTTCTACCAAGGGTCACATACATAAAACAACTTGATTCCAAAGCAACTGTTTTGTTCTTAACAAAACAGAAACAGTTGGTTGCTGTTTAAGAATAGAAACTACAAATGTAACTAAAGTAAAACTTTAAAATGTCAGTTTAATATTATGTGAAGATTAAGAAAGAGAGAAAAGGAGTAGTTCTAAAGGGGAAACAATTGAGGAAGAAGAGAAGAGAGTAAAATGTAGGCAAATGCAGAGGAAATGGGGAGAAAAGATAAAGAAAAAGAGGAAAAGAAGGAACGGTGGGGAGACACTTAATTGAGGGCTATCAAGCTTTTTAATGTGCATTATCTACTTTAATAATGATCTGACTCCATATAGTAGATAGTATACCCATTTCATAGATAAGAAAACTGATACTATTAGAGATTAAGTAATCTGTCTAAGATCACATAGACAAATAGTAGAGCTGGAATTCAAACATTCAATTCATTTGAATCTCAGGATATATTGAAGTGAATGTCAGTCAGAGAAGCCATACTAGGCTACTTAACCTCTCTAACATTAACATGTGCTTCCTCATCTGAAAGATGAGCAGCATTTCTAAAGCTGCTAGATACAATAAGCTCCATGGTAACAGCTATCATTACAGGAGCCCTTTGAGAGGATCAGTTAACCCACTATTGATAACTATAATTTGTTTTATTATTATTATACTTTAAGTTCTGGGGTACATGTGCACAGCACGCAGGTTTGTTACATAGGTACACATGTGCCACGTTGGTGGGAGTGTAAATTAGTTCAACCATTGTAGAAGACAGTGTGGCAATTCCTCAAGGATCTAGAACAAGAAATGTCATTTGACCCAGCAATCCCATTACTGGGTATATACCCAAAGGATTATAAATGATTCTCCTATAAAGACACATGCACACATATGTTTATTGCAGCACTGTTCACATTAGCAAAGTCTTGGGACCAACCCAGCTCCAGTCAATGACAGACTGGATAAAGAAAATGTGGCACATATACACCATGGAATACTATGCAGCCATAAAAGAAGGATGAGTTCATGTCCTTGCAAGGACATGGATGAAACTGATAACTACAATTTTAACTCCTTCCCTCTGGTCCCAAGTCTGAGGATCAAAAACTCACAGGAATCGTTGGTGTTCTGGAAAAGAATCCTCAAATCCACCAGGCACCAAACATTCCACATGCTGAATCAAGAATATCTTCTCCATATATGTCCTACTAGATATTAAATATACATAGATTGCACTGTGAATAATTTAATTTGATGTATCATTCTATCACTCACCATTATCTTTATCAACAGAATCTAAAAGTACCAGCATTCTCAAGTGGTTAAAAAGGGATTCCTTGCATTCAAAACCTGGGAACGACTATAAGTATAGAGTTTTCCACACTGAAGAGGCAAGAGAGCAGCCAGCTGAGGCCTATACCTGACATCTCCACCTTTGAGGCAAATGATCCCCACCCTTGTCTTCTTAATGACTGTCCTTTGTTCATGGCAGAGAGATGTGATTTTTTTCTAATGGCAAAATTGATCTTGTCCCTTTCCTGCTTAAAACCACTTAACTGGTTTTACTACCTTCAGACTAAAAATCAAACTCCAACTGGGCATAACGATTGTTCCGTGATCCTTCTCTGATCCAGGTCCTCCCTAGCAATCCAGGCCCGACCAGATACTCATCTAAGCTCCTGCCTATTGAACTACTTTCACTTCCTAGGACAAGCTGAGAGCTCCCTCTCCCTGTCCTACTTTTCTACTTACTGTTCCTTCTCCTTTCCACTCTTCAGGGTTGACTTCTCAATATTTCACACCTCAGCTTTGACATTTCTTCTTCCAGGAGCCTTTTCTGATCATCTCATTAGGCTGAATTAAGCATTCCTCACCTAGGACCCTATAAAATCCCCATAGTTTTGATTACATTGATTATATTGCATTTTGATTGCCCCCAAACTGGATTCTAAGCTCTGTGAGGATGGAGATCATGTTTGATTTGTCCTCCAATGTCCACCATGCCTGGCACATAACATAGCAGGTGCTCAATAAAGATCTGCTTAGTACATTTAAAACTCCATGAGAGTCCTATCTCCAAAGGTCAGGGGAGCACATGTTTTTTTGTTTGTTTTGTTTTTTCTTTATTTTTGGTTTATTTTGATTTTCTGCAGAAGAAAACCACACATCAATAAATCTATTTCCTACTTAAAACCATTAAGTTACAGCTTCAAGCACAGAGACTAGCGAATGGGAGGGAGCCAGCAGCCCTGGCAGCCAGTCCTGGGGTTCTTGGCCAGGTGTCTTACTCTCAGGCACTGGCTTTTCCTACTTAACCAGTGGAATTAACATCAGTTGCTCGTTTTTCATTTCTACAAGAACTTCAGGGTCCCTCAGTAAGTTTTATAGAACTAGTGATAACAATTGACACCTCAATGGTGTTGCTTTAGATGCACTGTGTTTTAACATGGGGATTTATCTATGCTCGGGGATATACAAACTGTTTTAAATCCTCTCCAAATGCTCTTCAAAATGGATCCCAATAAAAGTATTAGGTCACTGTCACAGATTATACCCATTTTGCAGATAGAAACCAAAGATCGAGAGGTCAAGGGATGATTTCCTTTTGATCACATAATAGAATATTTTGGAAAAGATTTTTTTTTTTCTCGATTCTACTTCTTTCCTTTTGGCCCATCATACAGACTTTTCTCACATAATCTTCAATGCTTTAATGTATTTGGTTTTTTATAAGTCTTTCTTTTACTAGACTTTAAGCTCCTTGTAGGCAGGGACTAGATCTTGTTTTTCTTTCTGTTTTTCGCTTAGGACCTGGAATTGTGTAGGCATGAAAAAAAATGTTACTGAAATGTTTGCCCAGCTCTTACAAATGCTCTACCAACCATGCTCTTAGGCTTACTGTCATGAAAGTATTCCTGTCTTGTGATTTACTGAAATCTCAGTTTTAAAAGGGACTTAAATATTTTGTAGTACCCTCCACCTCCCCACTCCTGATTGTACTAACGTTATACTCTACTTAAACTTCTTCAGTAAATTGGACCTCCTGTCTTTTCGAGAAAGTACAGTGTACCTCTCAGTAACTAGGAAAAAGTCCTAGATTTTTCCTTTGAAGCTACAGAGAACCTGATTTGCACACACTGAGCTCCCTAAAAAACGACCACCAATACAAATTAAAAAGCAACACTCTGCAAGTTTAAATTTAAATCTTAATTCATCTAATCTAGATGACTTAAATGTTTGCTTTTCACTTTAACAGCAGGGAACCCATTTAAAAATATTTTTCAAATAAATAAGGACTCCTAGATATTAATGCAGATGCAAATCTGTCTGGAGATTAATGAATTACTGCCACATCCTAAAAGTGGCCACCAGAGAAAAGAGGAGTAGCTGAAGGTTTTGTAGGGGCTTAGTCACATAGTCCAGTAGTAACAGTTGGGAAATGAGTAGAGAGGGGATAACAAAAATAAAAACAAACAGTTCAATTAGTCTAGATGGAGAAAAACAGCCCACAGGCTAATCGATTATGGCTGTCTTGACAGTTGATTATAGTGTCTGTCTGTAAAAACACGGGGAAAAACGTACAGAAAAACTCATGGCCTGTTTGGCTGCCTTTTGTTGGTGAAATATCCTACAAATAGACGATGCAATGCAAGCCAGCCCCTCTCTGGTAAGAAACAGAGTGAACCCAGTGACGTGGCAGTATGGTAGGAGGCACTGTCTGCTGACACAGAAAAAAAGGTGGCCTTGCAGACTGTGGTTTGAAATGCCTTAGGAGCCAGGTGCCAGGTTACATTATTATGTTTAAAGACAGATCCTTTGGGATATATCTTTTCTGTGTCCAAATGACTTACAGACGATGATACTCTTAGGGCTACTGACCCAATAGTAAAGCAACAATCCCTGTTCAGGTCTACCTTTGGGAGTAAAGATGGCTTTACCCTCAAACCTGCTCCGCACTCCCTCTGGGGGTCCATTATGCTCAGGGTGACAAAGACAAGTGCAGCACATGCTTTTGGGAGAACAGATTGATCATAAACAGTAAATTAAAATACAATAGTTTAAATTCTATAGGTGCACAGAGGAAAGGGAACTCTCTCTGCTGTGGGCAATTGGGAGTAGAGACGGCTTCTCAGAGCAGGTCTTAAAACTGGGCTTCTAAGGTCATTAAGAGTTTGTTAAGGCCAGGTGCAGTGGCTCACGCCTGTAATCCCAACTCTTTTGGAGGCCAAGTTAGCCGGATCACCTGAGGTCCGGAGTTCAAGGCCAGCCTGGCCAAGATGGTGAAACCCTGTCTCTACTAAAATTACCAAAAATTAGCCGGGCATGATGGTCCAGCTACTCAGGAGGTTGAGGCAGGAGAATCGCTTGAACCTGGGAGGCGGAGCTTGCAGTGAGCCAAGATTGTGCCACTGCACTCTAGCCTAGACGATAAGAGTGAAACTCCATCTCAAAAAAAGAAAAAAAAAACAAACAAAAAAACAAGAAAGAAAAAAAGAAATATCCCATGTTATGGAAACAATCAGCAGCAGTTCTTGATGGCTGGAAGATCGAGGAAATGACAATGGGTTTCTTATTTTAGCGAGGTAAGTATATTGGCAGGGTGGAAAATGGACTGAGAGGCTGAGAGGGAGGTGAAGTTGGGGAGCCCAATTAGGCAGCTGTTATAAAAACTTAAGTCAAGATGAGTAGGATTACTCTCTAAGAAGACAATATTGAAGAAAATGTTGCCCTGGGGTAAAAAGAATAAGGAGCAACTGGGTTCTAATATACTGTAGGTCCAGCTTGCATCTCCTAGCCCAATCCAGTCACCAGGCAAGTGAAGGTCACATTCTTGTCCAGACAACTGCAGCTGGGAATAGTTTTGATCTCAGATTCTGGCACCTATAGGCATCAGAGCAGCAATTCTCAACCCTGCCCATTCTTCACCTGGGAAACATTTTTTAAATGCAGGTGCCTCAACTCTACTTCAGACCTACTGAGTGAGAATCCCTGAAAGGAGCTACAGTTTAAAAATACCCTGCACAGCCAGAACTGAGAGCCATGGCCCACACAGCAGTCAGGCCTAACAGTGACTCTTATTTGGTGTCTTTCTGGAAAAGTCTATAGGTGTATGCATATGACAGTGGGGACACATTGTAATGGATGCAGTGTTAGAGGACTGAGAAGCCCATGAAGCAAGCTGCTTATTCCAGGGGAGACATCACTATCAGCAGAATTGGAAGAGGGGCCCTGCCACTATGTGACTTGAGTGTTTTGATCTTGAGAGCTTTGAACATACCTTTGAGCACATTCAAAGGAGATGTCTTAGTCCATTTGTGCTGTTATAAAAATAAAAACAATTCTGAGGCTGTGTACTTTATAAAGAGATTATTTTGGCTCACAATCCTGCAGGCTGTACAAGAAACATGGCACCAGCACCTGCTTCTGGTGAAGGCCGCAGGGTGCTTCCACTCCTGGCAAAAGGGGAAGGTTAGCGGGCATGTGCAGAAGTCAAACAGTGAGAAAGGAGGCAAGGTGGAAGTAGGTTCCAGGCCCTTTTTGGCAACCAGCTCTGAAGGAATTTACTCAGTGTCCCCCAGGCAAGGCATTAATCTATTATTCATGAGGGATCTGCCTCTGGGACCCAAACAGCCCCCATTAGGTCCTACCTCTAACAGTGGGAGGAAAATTACAACAAGAAGTTTGGCGGGCAAAAATATCAAAACTATAGCAGGAGGTGTTCCAAAAGAATTTGGGGGACTGACTCTATAAAGAATATAATACAGGTTCTTAATCATCAATGACAGTCAACAAGGAGACAGGAGAAAACACCAGTCTTAGCCTTCGTTCCCGATAGACTGGATAACTTCCATCAAGGTGAATCTGTACATTACACGCTATCTCCACATCCAGAACTCTTGTATACTGTGAATAAGAAAATCTTAGTAAAAAGAATGACTTTCAGCCGGGCGCAGTGGCTCACTTCTGTAATCCCAGCACTTTGGGAGGCCGAGGCGGACAGATCACCTGAGGTCAGGAGCTCGAGACCAGCCTGGTCAACATGGCAAAACCCCATTTCTACTAAAAATACAAAAAATTAGCTGAGCATGGTGGTTTGTGCCTGTAGTCCCAGCTACTTGGGAGGCTGAGACATAAGAATCGCTTGAACCCAGGAAGCAGAGTTGCAATGAGCCAACATCACACCACTGCACTCCAGCCTGGGTGACAGAGTGAGACCCCGTCTCAACAACAACAACAACAACAACAACAACAACAAAAAAGAATGACATTCACTTAAGTTATGTAAGTTACGCCCGAGAAGCTAAAACCATTTCTGTTTCTCAAGCTTTTCCACTACAAAAGGTACTCCAAGTGTATTGTGTTCTTTACCTTTTTCAAGATTCTCAAAAGCCCAGGGAAATAATAATTACAACCTACAGATGGAAGAATGAGGTTCTAAAAGCTTCATAGGCTCAGTAAAGACTATATAAAGTAACTTGGGAAAACTCACAGAGCTAAGAAGTGATGGATCCCTCCCTGAACCCATATCTGACAAAGCCAATGCTGGTAACCACCATACTGTAAATACTTACATGTATCCAGAATTCACAGTCCGTCTTGAATATTAACACATTGAAATGAAAGAGTAAGTAAAGTTTAGGATTATCTTTGATTCCCTTCTTCAGCCCACCCTTTTTTTTTTTTTTTTTTTAAAGTACCAGAGAGTAGGGCCAGGGAAGAAGGTTCTCTAACTCAAGAACCCTCTCTCCTGCTGCTCACCAGGTCTGAATAGCCCATGTGAAGGCAGCATTTGAGAGAACTTATCTGCCACATGCTGATTCCTCTCACCGCGGGAAGAAACCAACGTACCCTGGGGAGCCTGAGAGCTCTTTGAGTATCTGGGGGTGAATCAACTAATCTGATTAATTGTTTTCAGAGGTGGGGAGCTGGATACTGAGGAAGGGAAAATTTTGGTGAGAAAGAATCTGGGCCTTTAGCACGTGAAACATGAGGCTCAGAATTTAATGACTTGTTCAAAGTGAGATTTTTAATAGACATGCTTTAACCAGCTATTTTGGACATCTTATACAGGCGAGAAGAGAAGGGGGATAGCAGTTGGCCAAGCTATAAGGACACTTAAAAGGACACTATAAGACTGCAAACCAGATCAGTGTGAGTGTACAAGTTAATTAACTCATTTAACAGACTCTTACTATTGAATAACTACAGACATTTTTTATTTGCTTGGTTCCAATATGCATGAATTTTCATTACCATGATTTAATTGAGTAGTTCCAGTCCCCCAACAACACAATTCAAACATCAGTTACCACAATATATTAAGTATGAGTGATTGCATAAGGCACAAATCTGCTACTAGCTCTTCAATTCACAAATTTCTACACAATAACACATGTGCATCATCATCAGTGACTCATGTCAATTCTTTCAAGGTCTGTCAGTGACTGGTCACTGAGCACCTGCTATTCACTTCACAACACAGACAGTAAAGCATACTTGTTTTGCCTCCTTGTCTCCAGTGATAAATCCATAGACATTTTACAAAAATGGATAATTCAGAGGGACTTTGTCAGCAATGAGGAAAGCACAGCAAGAAAACAAAAAGTTATAATGCTGTAAGTGAAATTTAGATGCGACAACGAATTATAGAAGATACAGCTGACTATGGGAATGTCGACCTCAACACTCATTGAGAAATTCCACATATGCAGCCAGAGGAACTTAGTAAAGGCAAACTTATGAACATAAATAAAGAAGGTGGCTGGGATATAAAGGATGACAATGTCCCAGAGAATATGATACTGGCAAAAAAATTTACATTAAAGAACTCTTGTACGTATTTCAAAACACAAAGTGCAAAGGATAAAAGGTTGCCAGATGATTAGAAAAAAGTGTGGCAATTTGCCAAGGCATAAAAAAATACTTGCTCTGTATCACAAGTTATATGACTGACAAGAAGAAAAAGGCAAGTACTATTCCAACTACTCTTTTTTTTTTTACAAAGAAATAAAATAATTTTCACTGTTTCTAATATTTTAAAGAACAGCACACTGATATTATTTTGCTATTTTTTATTTCCCTATATATCTAACAAAAAGATAATTTTTAATATTTTGACAAAAAACTGGAAAGTTTATGGGTCAATCATAGTTTTTCTCATTGATCATTATGCTTTCATTCTTATGGTCTCCCACTACCATGCAAAGTAAGAATTTTCCTGTTTTAAGTGCCAAGCATAAGAAGACATGGTCCCTACCCTCATGGTGGTCTTACAGCAACAATTAATTCTAAAAATCTGTGATTATTCTGTTTAATGAGGGTGCTAGCCTAGCTCAAGGCACTCATAAAGCCTGTAGAGGAGTTGTGGGAAGTAAATTTGGTAGGGGATATGAAGAAAGCAGCAAAGAAGTACTGATGGAGGTGAGCTCCACGTCTGAGGAAAATGCAAATCTCTCCAGTCCAGCAAGTTTACCTCCTCACCTCCAGAGGCGGGGTGGGGAGTGACTCCGGGCTGGTTTTTAAACTGGCTGCCAACTGCTCAGCTGTAATGCCAGATACATATTAATTGCCAACAGAATGCAGAGACACAGGTTCAAGTTCCTTCTCAAAAGTAATACAGAAACTTGAAATGCTAACAAGTGCCACCCTCAGCCAACTTAGGTGAATAAACTTTCTTAAAATCAGTACAAAATGTTTGGATGCAAGTCTCTTAGTCCCCAAAGCCACAGAAATGCAAAGAAGCATCAGGGGCTGTGACAATATATGTTCTTAAGGAAATACAGTTATAGGAGCATATGAAATGATGCATCTGGCTTTATGAACTGGCAATGATTTTTAAGTCCAGAATGTATGTTATATTGCACCGTTTTTCCATCATAAAACATTTGAAAAATTTTATTTATGGCCCCCACCAAGAAAGATGTGCGGCTATGTTATATGTGTGTGGATGCAATTAGGAAGAAAGCTACTAAGAGGTAGAAGGTTCATTAGGATTCATCTTGTCCAACTTCTCATTTAAAAAACAACAAAACGGCCAGGGGTGGTGTCTCAAACCTGTAATCCCAGCACTTTGGGAGGCCGAGGAGGGCAGATCATTTGAGGTTAGAAGTTCGAGACTAGCCTGGCCAACATGGTGAAACCCCATCTCTACTAAAATACAAATATTAGCTGGGCATGGGGGCAGGCACCTTGTAATCCCAGCTACTTGGGAGGCTGAGGCAGAAGAATCGCTTGAACCCAGGAGGTGGAGGTTGCAGTGAGGTGACATCGCACCACTGCACTCCAGCCTGGGCAACAGAGTGAAACTCTCTCAAAAAATAAAAATAAATAAATAATTAAATTAAAAACAACAAAACAACAAATGAGGTGAATTTAGTTGAGGGAGGCCAACTGCCTACTCCATAGTCAGATTCCTGCATCATAATAACAACAGCTGACATTGAGTGAGTATTAGTTTGTGCTGGGTGCAATGCTGAGGGTTTTACAAAAGAAGCATTATCTTGGGGGGCCAGAAATAGTGGCTCACGTCTGTAATCTCAGCACTTTGGGAGGCCAAGGCAGGTGGATCACCCGAGGTCAGGAGTTTGAGACCAGCCTGGCCAGCATGGTGAAACCCTGTCTCTACCAAAAAATACAAAAATTAGCCAGGCATGGTGGCACATGCCTGTAGTCCCAGCTACTCAGGAGGCTGAGGTGAGAGAATCACTTGAACTTGGGAGGCGGAGGTTGCAGTGAGCCAAGACTGCGCCACTGCACTCCAGCCTGGGTGAAAGAGTGAGATCCCATCTCAAAAAAAAAATACATAAGTAAAAATAAGAAGCATGAACCTCAGAAATTATAAAATAGTTACTACTACCATTATCATTTTACAGGCTTATGTTATTCAGCTAACCATGAGGGAGCTGGGATTTGAATTCAGGCAGAATAATCTGAGTTGACATTCTTAACTATGAAGCTATGATTGTTAAAAATTACCCTTTCCAGTTACTTAACTATGTGGCCCAAAATAAGGTAACCGTGCCCCCTGGAGGATGTTAGAGTCTAGCTTTCCATATACTACTACTAATCTTTAAACAACCACCAGAATGTACTACCCATTTTACTGATAAGAAAACTGAACACATGAAATAAAATGGTTTCCCAAGGTTGTACAGTTTATGATTGGTGAAAGCAGAATTCAACATTCAAGTCTGTCTGGTTCTTTCACACACATAAGCCTGCCTCCCTGGATTAGAACTAGTCTCTCCCGAAGCACGCTCTCTGGTTTCTATTTGAACAGGACTTGCATACATTAAATATCTGATCTGAAATCAGTGTGGATCCAGGTATTGCTGGAACCAATTTAAGTCTAAAGCAAATATTTCACATTCCTTAATCAATCTCTCTCTCCGTGTGTGTGTGTGTGTGTGTGTGTGTGTGTGTGAGAGAGAGAGAGAGAGAGAGAGAGAGAATATCAAGAGTCTAGCAGTTCACATGAGATAGTCCTACTGAAGAGGCCAGTGGTAAATCAAACTCAGAGTGTGATTTTGAGGTTGCATTTAGGTGAAGGAAGATAAAAATTCAGATTGTTGTTCTCACAGAACATAGATAGCAACAGACATGAAAACAAAGCCACTGTAGAAAATGCCTGCAAGCAGTGGCTACTAACAAATGGCAGGGAAAGGCTGTTTTAGGAAGGAAAGGGAGAATCTGCTGCCCTCTTTTCATTTTACTGGCCACACCTCCCCCACATGGTCTGTCAAGAGAAACGGGTCTGAGAAAAGCAGCATGATTCTCACCACAGCTCTTTAGCAAGTTTCCAGGGGTTTTCAGCATAGCAGGCAGCTGCTTCCCAAATTCAGCTCTGTTCCCTCCTCCTGGTTGAGCTGCTTGGTGTATAAACTCCGCCCGGCCAGCACACACCTCCTGACGCTCTTGAGTGGTGGCCAAAGCCTGTTAGGAGTGAAGCAGGTAGAGCTACCTTCCCAGGCTAGTGGCAGAGCTAGTTTGAGATGGTTTGCAACACAAAAAAGCCAGTTTGAAAGATGGGATTATTTTCTCCGTTTTAAACGCTGTAACAAATCACTTTCCAGATGGTGGCCATCTCACTCACCTCTTTTTCTTTCTCTTCTCAGTTAAAAAGGCTTAGTCCTGGAAAAGTAGAAGAGGTGAAAACCTGCCTGGGGAGGCTGCTGAAGGACGCCAGGAAGAATTCTTATCTCCAAATTCAATCCTGCCTCCCAGCTAGCTGCTGGTGTTTGAACTTCCAACTCTGAAGTGTTAGTCTGGTATCTTCTTTTAAAATGTAGAAGAGAGTAAACAAAGTTATTCACAGCATAGTGTTAATTCTTCAGCTGCAGGCTGGAATCTGCTGGCTCTCCTTAGGCAGGAAATGCCTGCTTAAATCGTCCCTTAGGTGGGAAGAAAATTCAAAAAGGAAAGGTTTATGTAGGCGGACTTTCACTAATTTCACCTTTTTGCGTGGCAAAACCAAGTCAAGAAATAAGGTCCTCTCAATTTTAGAAATTAATTTTGTCTTCATTTAATTTGAACCAGGAAAACTTCTAATGCCAACATCAAGACTTTGTTAAAGCTTTTCTTAATATTTTAGGATGAATAGCTAAAACTTGGAAATCAGGACGATTTAGATTCCTTCCTAAAACCATTTTCCAGGTACGCTTAAGGACTTTTGTTTTGATTTGTACTGGATATGCATTTGAAGCTAAAGCACAGATGTTGATATTCATGTTTTAATGGTTGGTCATTTGATTAAGCGGAGCTCAGACATTTTCACTTTCCCTCTCAATATTGATTATCACTGCAGTTCGGTTTAACAAGGCACTATTTCCCAGCGCTGTCTACTGCAACCCAAATCAGCTGTGGTGGTCACCATGGTAACCACCCACTCATTTTTCCGTTATTTCACTTTATAACACTTAAAGAGCAATGCACAGGCTAAAAAACCCTATGGGGGAAACAAATCCCTCAAATAGGAGTCAATCAAGTTCACCTGAGATGCAGAGTCATCTAAGTGTAAATGTTTTATTTTTTTAAAAAACATCAGCTGTGAATGTATTCATCAGCAACAAATGATCACTAGGAAAACAACACTGAAGGGTTGAATCTGCTCATTGCCTGGAGACTAAAAACATTTTAAAAGTGTTTTTTAGGGATAAAATAGGGTTAACACTAACATTTCTAACTAGTCTTGACAAAGGGCTTCCCTCGATGGGATTGAAAGCTGTGGAAGTCTCCAGGGTTTTAGGTTAAGTCATAAAACTAAACAAGGTCTGTTTAAACCACACCTATGGGCTTGGGATTGTATTTTTCTATATGAATTTCCCTCCCTACACAAAAATATTAGGAGAAAAGTTTTTTAAAAAGAACTTTCTTTCAAAGCAGTATTTTGCTCATTTATTTTATGATTGGTTATTGAGTCTGCCAATCATATATCTGAATGACAAGGAGGTATGGGAAATCAGATGAGTCACTGAGCCAGGCAGGAAGGCAGGTATTCAATCAAATCCCCCCAAAAGATAAGGGCTGCACAAGTGTAGACCTGTAGACCATCTCTCTGTTAGACACAGGTATTTGACCATTGCCAAATTGGTCAGCCACAAGTGGAAGCTAATCTTGATGGCAAGTCAGTTATTGCAGACCCTGAGGGACATCAGATCTGCCTGAAAACAAACAAACAAACAAACAAACAGTGCTTTGAGGAGTATCATGAAGACTTTCCGTTTCTCTGCAGGCATCCTGATAGCATGCCCCTTTTGGCTCCTAGAAAGACAATAATGACCCCTTCAGATGAACACTCTCTTCCTGCCCAAAAATGTCTGTTGCATCTAAGACAGGTGTCTTACCTCTTCCCAATCACCACCACGGATAAAAAATAATTGAAAATGATTCTCCCACTATTGCAAAATGATTCTACTACTTCTAGTAGAGAACTTCTGGTTTTCAGGGATCAGGACTCTCCAATTCCTCTGCTCACTGAGGTTGAGATTCTGCGCTGTTTTAACAATGTAAGAGCAGCTCCTACCACTTTTCAAACTGAACAAGCTTATTTTCATAGCCTCTACATAGTCTACATAGACAATTTTATTCAACACAATCAACAGTCCACTCATTCCCTGGTTGAGATTGCCTAGGGACAGATTTTGAGGGTGATGCCAATAAGTAAGTCATAAGAGACCTCCTAAACAGACAGGAGACTTGAAGGACCCAGGGTTCCGGAGTCTGTCCTGTGTAGAGGCCACAGTGATTGTCGTTCACAGCCATTACCAGCTGGTCCCTCTCCACCTTCCACTCCCCACCACCCAAGGCTAATGTGGTGCACAGGGGAGAGGTTTATAGGGAAAACTCAGTGGAATCAGGTGCAACAGGATGCCCTTGGACTGTGAGTAATGCAGATATTGACATCTGGAAAGCCTGGAAAAGTCATTATCACTTGGCTCCCCTTTGCCTTCTACTGGACACCTCTTCCTTCCCAAAAGTTCCCAGGATTTCTTTGTGACTTTTCCAAAGCTCCCTGCTTCCTATTCTGTTCAAAAGTCTTTCCAATTCTAATATTCCATGTAAAATATAAAACGGGTGGAGTGGATGGGGTGCAAAGCTATCAGATTTGTTATTTTATTTAAAGTTTAAGACTAAGGAACATGGTGACTTGGTTCTAGTCCCACCTCAGAAAAATCCACTTTGGTGATTTTAGTCAGATTATTTTCACTTGGCTTTTTCATCTATCAAACTATAAATTTAGTGAGATCAAACAAAAGGAAGTTCTCTGTAAAGTTAAAAGTTTAGTTCAAATTTCAGAGGCCACAGAACTATTATACAACTGAAGTCATACTATAGATTGGAGAGTTCAGCCAAATTCATGGATTTTACAGGGCATAAAGTCTTTGGTTAGTGGTATCACAATTCTAGTGATATGAACTAGAATCTTTAGCCTCAAACCTCCACATCTAATCAGGCACCAAATCCCATTAATCTTATCTCCAAAATGTCTCTCTACTCTGTATGTCCCTTTGTTGCCACTGCCACTGTCATGAATGCTGCTCTTTCCAAACTTGTTCCTTCCCTCTTATGTCATGTTCCCTTAGTGCATTAGCCACACCAGCAGTCAGAGGACTCTTTCTAAAATGCTCACCTGGTCTTGTCTCTTCTCTGTTCAAATCCATTGCTGACTCCCCATCAACTAAAGCGCAAAGCCCATGTTTTTAGTAAAGCACATGACATCTTCACAATTTTGCTTCCCTAATAGCCTCTCTTCTCACCATCTTCTTCCTAGAAAACTTGGTGACTTTATACAGACAGCTCTTTCTTCTTTTTTGTACACTCACTTTATTCCTTCTTCTAAAACACACTCAAACACTGCTGCCTCTGGGAATCCTTCCAAACCTCACAGACTGAGATAATGACCAACCCACTATTCCCATAGCATCTCCTATATGCCTCTTATTCCAGCATTTCTCACACCACCCTGCAATGTTTTGGATCCTTGCTTGGCTGAAGGTTCCACTGGTATGACCCAGCATAGCATTTCTGATGGCCTGGTTTGAATAACTCACAAAGGACTTTGCACAAATCCCTGGACACATCTAAGCAGTTCTGGGGCAAGGAGTCATTCTTCCCCTGCTTTCAGCAATGTCATGCTGGCAACACTCTTGTCTTAGGCCTAAATCACAGGGCCTTCCTCCTTGAAACAGGTTCAGTTCCTGGGAATCCATTTGGTCCCTGCACTTTAACTTACAACTGAACAGGGATTTAACAGCACTTATGCCAGTGTTTGCAAAACAGTGGTACACAGTTGTCTTGCCCAGGAATAAATTAAGATTGGTAGAATATTGTTGCCCTGTTTTCTTTTTCTTTTTTTTTTTTTTTAATTCTTTCCTTCTACAATGCAGGCATGATTGTAAACATTGTTACTTCCACTAGGTAACTTCCAAGATACGCTACTGTGAAAATATCTTAATAAATTATTTTAGACAATGCTAGGTAAGAAAAAGTTTCACCCAGGAAAGATGTATGTAAGTCTGTAAAGTATGTATTTCTTATTTATCAACTGCTTAACAGGCAAAGTTAAAGGTTTAAATTCTGATGTTTGGACATTCATTGCCACTAAGGATAATATTATAAGTTATTCTGCAAATGACTCTAAATACAACATTTAATGGTGGGGTGGACATCTTTCATTCAAATCTAAAGCTAAGGAAGGGAAGTGGACCTTATTAGGCAGAAGTTTCCTGTGGTACTTGTGACAGTTACTGAATGAAAAACAAAGGTAGAGTTTTTCAAAAGCATATTTCAAGCCATACAATCTCTGTGTGGGACAGCCCGAGCCTTCCTGAAAATGGAGCACTCCAAGCTTCCTCAGGTTAATCAAGCCTAATAATACAGGAATTACTCTTCCTCAGCTGGGCACTTAAATCATGAGCCTGGAGATAGTACACATGTGGAGGACCTGCCAAAATGGACTATTAATCACATCACTTTGCATTAAGTTCTTCAAACCAGCTGGACCAGTCTTCACCATTCTCTGTGAGCTGAAAAATACAGGATCATAGTTCGCAGGGCTGCAGATAAAATTCTGCAGCAGTCAATTCGGTGGAATTGATGAGGGCGGCAGTCAATTCAGTGGAGATTCTATACATTAGACTCCAGTCTGGGCAAAGTTGAATTGGCAGTCTTTGTGCATCTTAATAATTGAATGTTTTACAGTGAATCTGAGTTGCCCATTTCTATACAGATTCATTTATTGCTAAATGAACATATGACCATTAAAATATATCTTCATTTAAGAAGAGCGAGCATGAAAGCATGATACTTTATACACAATAATGTCAGATCAGAAACTTGTATCAGAAAAGTAAACCGCTTTATAGAAGCAAAAATAAAACAAAACAAGACAAACTTTTTTTAACTGTAGAAACAATTCGAGTTTACTAAGGAAAAACACAAGAGATTTTAAAAGAAAATATATTAGAACAAAATAGATATTGCTACTCAGGGTCGATCATTGTGAGTATGTTGGTCATTTCCTTCTAGGTGTTTTTTAATTTTGTTTTGTTTTTTGTTTTTTGTTTTTTTTTTACAATGTTAAGGTCACACTACATCAAAAAAATGTTCACTTTACTGTTTCATTTGCTGTAATTGCACACATTTTCCTGTTAATACCTCTTTGTCAGAAGCATTTTAATAACCCTTAAAATTTCACTGAGTAGATACATTGTTAGTTAACCATTTCCCTTTGTTGAAAATTTATAATACAATATTTCAAATTTTAAGAACATATATTTAAGCTATAATGTATATGATTGTGGGAGAGCAGAATATGCCTCCCCAGAATATAAAGAATCACTGAGCTAAAGACAATCAAGAAGAAGCAGATGTGGGAAAACTCTCTGCCCTCCATTTTCCTAAAAGCCACACATAGATTTACAAAGACAAAGGTATTCTCCCCCCACCCCTGCTTTTCTACCAGGGAGAACAAAGGTTAACCACTGAACATAACTTTGGACCCTCATCAGCCTGGTCATGGTACCAGGAGAATCTACATTAACAAGCTTTACTAAGTAGCCTTTATCTGCCATTTATTTGGCTTCCTACAAACTGCTCGCTGTGCCTGAAGAGACTCAAAGTCCTTTTCCTTCATCTTGTCACTTCTCTAAAAATTTGCTGTTTCTTGTTGAAGATGTTACATAAGCTGAAATTCAAAGCCACTTCTTTGAGAATTACTCATTCCCTGGTTGTCGCCCATGTGTATATGAAACCAGGGGTCTGTTCCAACTAAGAACCTATAGGGGTCATTCTTCCTTTCTCAGCATGATTATTTCCAATAAGGGGGCCTTATTAGGTCCCTAAATTTTAGATGATGAAACAGAAATTAGCAAGGGTCAAAAACATTTAAATAAAGTTCATTTTATAGATAGGCTAGTGGTTATGAGTTTATTCTCTTGAGTTAGTATACTCATCGGCCTTAAGTCCTGGTTCTGCTACTTCTAAGTGGCCCTCTGTGTTACGTAATTTCCCTACCTCAGTTTTCTTTTGTAAGTTCAGAGATACAAGTGCAGAATGTGAAGGTTTTTTACATAGGTATACATGTGCCATGGTGTTTTGCTGTACCTAGCAACCCATCATCTAGGTTTTAAGCCCTTCATGCATTAGCTATTTGTCCTAATGCTCTCCCTCCCCTCTCCCCCCCAGCCCCTGACTGGCCCTGGTGTGTGTTGTTCCCCTCCCTGTGTCCATGTGTTCTCACTGTATAGGTCCCACTTATGAGTGAGAACATGTAGTGTTTAATTTTCTGTTCCTGTGTTGGTTTGCTGAGGATGGTGGCTTCCAGCTTCATCCATGTCCCTGCAAAGAACATGATTTCATTCCTTTTTTACAGGTGCATAGTATTCCATGGTGTATACTTACCACATTTTCTTTATCCAGTCTATCATAGATAGGCATTTGGGTTGGTCCCATGTGTTTGCTATTGGAAATAGTGATGCAATAAACACATGTGTGCATATGTCTTTACAGTAGAATGATTTATATTCCTTTGGGTATATACCCAGTAATAGGATTGCTGGGTCAAATGTTATTTCTGGTTCTAGATCCTTGAGAAATCACCACACTGTCTTCCACAATGGTTGAATTAATTGACATTCCCACCAACGGTGTAAAAGTGTTCCTATTTCTCCACAGCCTCACCAGCATCTATTGTTTCTTGACTTTTTGCTAATCTCCATTCTGGCTGCCTGCCTCAGTTTTCTTATCTGTTAAATGAAAATAAGAGCTATACCACCAGAAAGGGTTATCATTAAATTAGTGCCTTTAAAGCACTTCGTACAGCATTTGCCACACAATAGTCATTTAAATAAATGTTAGCAACTTAAGAACAATTGTCAGTGTTAGTGCTTTGTTATTATTTGGTATTATTCATAATTATTATTACTAATAATTTGATTTTGCTGAGCCATGGCTATGTTGTCAGAAGAGACTGACTGAAATATACTTACCGATTAATTTCAATCTAATTAGTATGTTAAAAACATGTTCATTTAAGGAGAAAGCCATTTTGTGTTTTTGGATGTGATTCCAGAAAGCATGTATAGGAAGCTGTTTTAGGGAAAAAACTCAGTTGTGGGCTGGAGAAATAATTAAATTAATTATTTAATTAAAACATAGAATCTCAAGGTTGGTAGGAAGCTGAAGGGTAATTTTGGGTAACATTCTCCCCTTACTCCAACCAGATGCCAGGTGACCTTCAACTATTCTTAAATGTCTCTCATGTTGGGGAGCTTAATACCTACCAAGATAGCTATTATGCTTAGAAATTTAGTTTTATATGGAACCAAAATATGTCTTTCTGTAACTTCAACATGTTGATAATAAACTCACAGATAACCCTAAACAAGCTTTAACAGTGAATTTTCCGTGTAGTGAAATGTTGGGGATCACAGCTTCTAATGGATTTATTTTGGAATTTAAAAGAAATTGGTGACAGCCCAAAGGGAATAAAACCAAGTATTCATTATGCAGGTTTTGTGTGTATTTGAGAAGATTTTTTGTATTCATTATCATGTATGCTTTCCTGCAAATTAAATAGTCTAAAATAAAAGGAAAGCTTAATGATTTTTCTCAGGAAAAAATGTCTAAAGCTAGAATTCTAAAATGGCTCCTTTAAAGTTCAGATGGAAGCTCTTTCATAGTTTCGTGCTCCAACTGGGGAGAGGAATGGGGGAAGGAAGCATTGGGAAACATTTTTGCTGAGGTAGAAATCTCATAGCTCACCTTCTGAGGGCATCTGCTTCTCCATAACTGAACCACTTTCTGCACAGTAGTGAACACTCAGAAGTATTTAGAAATTGACTCAATGGCTGGGTGCGATGGCTCACGCCTGTAATCCCAGCACTTTTGGAGGCTGAGGCAGGCAGATCACTTGAGGTCAGGAGTTCAAGAGCAGCCTGGCCAACATGGTGAAACCCCATCTCTGCTAAAAATACAAAAATTACTGGGCATGGTGGTGGGTGCTTGTAATCCCAGCTACTCGGGAGGCTGAGGCAGGAGAATCGTTTGAACCCGGGAGGCAGAGGTTGCAGTGAGCTGAGATCATGCCACTGCACTCCAGCCTGGGCAATGGAGGGAGACTCCATCTCAAAAAAAAAAAAAAAAAAAAAAAAAAAAAAAAAAAAAAAAAAGAAAGAAAAAAGAAAGAAGGAAAAAAAGAAAAAAGAAATGGACTCAAATGGCAACTCTGGTAAATGAGGAGCTCTGTGAGTCACTAATAAAACCACTCACTAGAACTTCACAAAATCTCTCAACACTGCATATCATATCAGGCATGTTTACCTATCACATCACTGAAAAAGCAGGGTTTATTTGCATAAAGATTAACTAATGTATTTGGTATTTAATTTTCAGTCTCTAGCACAGAAGCTGGCAAGTAGCTGGTGTTTAATAGTGCTCAGGTGGCTGAATGAGCGAAAATCCATCCCTGGAAGCCACAGGAAGAAATGCTTTGTCCCTCTAATGTCTTGTTACTTCGGTAGCTGCTCAAATATTGGAGGACTGAGACTTACTCTTCTGGCTTCTTCCTCCTCTCTACAATCATCACTTCTCACTAGCCCAGGCTAACTATTCCCAGTTCTAGCCATCGACTTCAACTCCCTTCATCTAAGAAATTTCCAAATGTGCCTCTGCACATTTGTTTCTTTGTTGTTGTTGCTTTAAATGGATTTAGGAGGATACACGTGCAGTTTTGTTACATGGATATATTGTGAAGTGGAGAAGCTTTTAGTGTAACCATCACCCAAATAGTGAATATTGTACCTATTAAGTAATTTCTCATCCCTCATCCCTCTCCCACCCTCCCACCCTCCCAAGTCTCCAGTGTCTACCATTCCACTCTGTATGTCCACATGCACACATTATTTAGCTCCTACTTATCAGTGAGAACATGTGGTAGTTGACTTTTTAAGTTATTTCACTTAACACAATGGCTTCCAGTTCCAACCATATTGTTGTAAAAGACATGATTTCATTCTTTTTTATGGCTAAATAATATTCCATATCTAAATCTATCTATAGACAGAAATATCTCTACATCTCTCTATATGTATCACATTTTCTTTACCCAATCATTTGTTGCCCACACTATTCATAGAGGTCACGGTGAACTCATATCTGGCATATCTGAGTAACCTTCTTTAAAAGTATGCTTTTCAAATTGCAAATCACAACCCAAAAGTGGATTGTGAAATCAAATCAATTTATGATCACTAATTTTCCCTTCCTTCCTTTCTTCCTTCCTTCCTTTCCTTCCTCCCTTCCCTTCCCTTTCCTTCCTTCCTTCCTTCCTTCCTTCCCTCCTTCCTTCCTTCCTTCCCTCCCTCCCTCCCTCCCTCTCTCCCTGCCTCCCTCCCTCCCTCTCTCCTTCCCTCCTTCCTTTCTCTCTCTCTCTCTCTTTCCTTTCTTTCAGATGCAGCCTTGCTCTGTCACCCAGGCTGGAGTGCAGTGGCACTATCTTGGCTCACTGCAACCTCTGCCTCACAGGTTCAAGCAATTCTTGTTCCTCAGCCTCCCGAGTAGCTGGGACTACAGGCACAGGCTACAATGCCAGGCTATTTTTTGTATTTTAGTAGAGATGGGGTTTCACCATGCTGGCTAGGCTCGTCTTGAACTCATGACCTCATGTGATCTTCCCGCCTTGGACTCCCAAAGTGCTGGGATTATAGGCATGAACCACTGTACCCAGCCCATAGTTTTCTTTAAAAAATAAAATAGAAACTTCAGAGGCTAATGCACACAGTAAGAGTATTATTTCATAAAACATTTATGTCAATTGTTTGATTATGTGTGCCTATGTATCATTATGTATACATTAATATTTTATACATATACATATGTATAAAATACATATTTTATACATATTTGTCATACACCACACACATACAAGGCACCCCACACAGAGTGCGCAGAACTTGTTATAGGTATTAGCCTCTTCTCACCTGTTTGTCTTGTCACCTTTGTGTAGGGCTCAAACTGTATTGACATAAGTGGTGGCTTTGTGTATGTGTGCCCTCTGTTTTAAAATAAATATAATTCTTTTTTTAACATTTGATATTAATATTGGCCGATTAGAGAGGGTTAGGATGGAAGGTGAGGGCATCACAATCATGCCACATAAGTTTTTCTTCGGCCTTTTAAGGTAAATCACTTGTAATTTCATAGGTACGTATTTTAAAATGTAACCAGCACTGAGTGAATTGTTAAGGATTATTGATTTGATATCTAAATTAGTGTTTTAGTAGAATTGATTAAGGATTTAATTTGCTATTATACCAGGAAGACTAGGTCACACAGCTTCTACTGCACATGCAGAGAGATAGAATCCTCCCAGTTTGGGAGCAAGATGCTTTTTAAAAAGCCACTGTATCCTCAGTGTTTTCTTTAATTGGTCATAGTTGTTAAATCCCACTATTCCTACTTTTAATTATAAATTTAATTTAGGTTTACCATTATCCCTTCTATCTGTTGCAGATAATTTTGTTAACTCTTAATGACACATAATTTGCACTCTGACTATATTTTGGCCTAATATTTTGTAATAATTAGGCTTTAAGACATATGGACACTTAAAGATAAATCATCTGTATTCCAATTGCTAAAGCATATGCAAACATAATTCTTCCCACACCTAAATTTTGCTTTTATAGTCACATTCTTTCTAACCAGCGGTTTTGTTTACCACTGGAAATTGAGAGTGATTGGAATGAATGAGACATAAGATGTTTCACCCTAAGTGAACTACAGTCTGAAAAGTTTGAGATCTGCTTATTTAACAGATGAAAAGACAGGTCCAGGGAAATGAACTGACTAATCAAAATTAGCAATGGCACTTGGAAAATTCCAGTCTCCAGATTCACTCTCTGCCACCAAATCATACTAACTCCAGCAACACTCAGAAAACAAGGCCTGACCCAGAGCAGAGGTCTCATAAATGTGTGCTTAGTTGCTTTAGTTGCGATTAGATTGGACAATATAAAACTATAGATCTGTTAGGTCACAAACTGTCAAATATTGACATTTTTCATACAGTTCAACCTAAATCATTTTATTTTAATAACTCTGCCTATGCCACTCTGAGGTTTCGTTTTTCACATGAGGAGCATGATAGCATATTTGTTAAGAGGGCATATTTGTTAAGACTTGAGTCAAACCGCTCAGGTTCAAGACCCAAGTCTTAAACTGATTGGTCATGTGTCCCTGGGCAGATTAGATTACTTAGCTTCTCTGTCTCTCAGTGTCCTCATAGGGGAAAAGGGTATTACACAGGTGTTTGCTTTTAATATTATTATTACTAGAACTCAACATACATACTAATTAGCCAGATGGCCTGACCAAGTTAGGGCAACTTTATGCACCTGTTCTGAAACACATTTTTTAGATACAAAAAAAAAGGGAAAGATACAGAGATTTTGCAATGTCTTTTCTTGGCAAGACTGGCTATTTATTTGTTTGACTGACATTTGGCTTTATTGTTTACAATGGTTGTCTCAAAAGTCCTATTTTTCTCTGCTGACAGCGCTGGTTAATAAATAAAACAGAGGCCAAAACATCCTAGCAACAGAAATCAACTGTGTGTACGATTTGTTGCTCTGTTTTAATTTCATCTATTTTTGAAAATGTAGTTGCTCTCTAAAGTGCCTGTTTCTTCTCTAGAGCATTGCCCTAAAGAATAATAAGAAGAAAAAAAAGCATCCAAACTTGAAGAACAGCTTTGATCAGCTCATAATGTACAGTGAAGACAATAATTTAAGGGTGAATCAGAGTGCAGCAAAGTGATTCCAATGAAACCTGATGCTGGCTAATTACTTCTCTATAGATGGCAGTGTTCAATTTACTGAGCATCTGTGCATGACAGAATTTGGGACACTGTGGGTGGTACAATTCCAAGATATCTACACAATCTGAAAAGCAAAATATTCCAACTACTAGTATCATTTTATTAGTTGAAATAAACTATGTATACAAAATCTCATTTTGTAATTAAGCCACAGGCCACACTGTAGAGCCCCCAAAACCACACCTATTTGGAGAAGAGCAAACAAATCATACCATGGAAGCTGTGCCTCTTTGGAATGGGACTTAGAACAAAAGGGTTTAGAAGACAGATGCTACAGTGATGCTGGAAAAGATTATTTACCTCCCAGATTTTAGGTGTGGAGCTGGAATAAAGTTAATACAACTCTTTTATCAGATGAATTATTTTTAGAATTACTTTTTCACTACATTCTCATAATGTCCTACTGAAAACAAACATTCTCATAAGAAAAAGTGAGTGGAGGAGAAAAGCAATTAATCAGACAAAAAAAAGATAAGAAAGTATGTTGAGAAATGAACTTTCATATTGATTGGTTCTATTTTTTAAAATTATGCTTTAATTAATGGGATACATTTTCATGCTCTCTTGGAGCTATACTTTTTCTCCATTTCTCCTGAATCTGAAAGACATGTTTCTACTAAAAACACATCTCAAATATATTCGGTGGCAAGGCACATCAAAGTCCATACTATTATAAACACAGATTAGAAAAGGATAGCAAATAGAACCATATGCTTGGTGCATAGTTAACTCTAGATAATTGTTAAATGAATAATTAAGAAACAATAAATAGGCCAGGTGTGGTGGCTCACGCCTGTAATCCCAGCACTTTGGGAGGCCAAGGCGGGTGAATAACGAGGTCAGGAGATCGAGACCATCCTGGCTAACACTGTGAAACCCCAATTCTACTAAAAATAGAAAAAATTAGCTGAGCGTGGTGGTGGGCGCCTGTAAAAGGGTTAGTTGAACTGGTTCCTGAGGTTTTCTTCTGTACTTGCAATTTTCCTGTCTTCTCCACTTATTCTTTTGGTGATGCTGCCTTGCATAATCTTCTTTTCTTCTTCTTCTCTTTAATACCTGTGCCCCCTTTCTCTCCTCCCTCTCCTCTCAGATCCATATTCAGAGAGGAACCCCAGAGGGAAACAATTGAGAGATGAGAGGATGGCATTGGATAGCTTATGAAACAGGGTTAGTGATGATGCCAGTTCTCTTCCTCCTGATCCTTCTGTGAGAAAAGGAGGTTTAGAACAAATTCAGATTCCGAGAGTCTGTGTTTTCCAGGTGGAGTTAAACATGCACCATTACAAATTATAAACTGCTGCTCTTTATCTCCAACCAGCCACCATTACAATGTTTACCCAAACCCACATCAGCAACCACTCACTGTCCACAATAATGCTGAAATTTACCAATTTAGGCTTCTGGAGATAATATGATGTGCAGTACACAGCCAAGAGTTTTTTTTCTAGTTCTGTTGTTGAAAAAGAGGGGCAGGCTTCTCTTTGGGGGTTGCTCCCCAAAGACACACACTGGTCACTAGCAAACCACTGGCATTATTGTCCAAATGAAATGTATCTGTCTAGCACACTCAGCTGATCGGGCTGTGATTTGATAAATACATTAGGCAGAAAAGCTTCGAAATAATTTGAATTTAGTTCCAATTTCCTCAG
Source organism: Pongo abelii (assembly GCF_028885655.2). Lineage (NCBI taxonomy): Eukaryota > Metazoa > Chordata > Mammalia > Primates > Hominidae > Pongo > Pongo abelii. The sequence goes on from NC_071994.2 coordinate 85,917,858, forward strand.
CCTCAAAACAGCAGGAGATACAATCAGACGGAGAAGCTGTGCTCTGTCCAATAAGGGACAAGAATTCTAAGTCACCAACTATCACTAAAGTTGTCATAATCTTCCTCATTTCTCTAAAATGTGCTCTACTCAGAGATTCTCCATCCATCCAAATCCTAGGCATCATATCCTAATTACCAAGTGTTGTCAAGCCGACTTCCTACACACCTCTCATGTTTACCAGCTCCTCTCCCATCATAGCTGCATGATGATGGGTCCTTGTTGTCTCCCATCTGGACCATGAAAGTAACTGTCTTGCTTTATTCCTATCCATCTTCTGCCATCAAGGTGAACTTTTAACACACAAATCCTGCTCAACATCTTTTAAATGTTGCCTACTGTTGGTGACAGTGAAGTCCAAAGTGCTGGGGGATAAGTAGAGCTCAGTGAGTGTACATGATGGTTCAAATGGTTCTATTTATATTATTTTATTATTTATATTATTGTTTTCTCCTTGTATTAGTTCTTCTCTCTTTTTTTAAGGATTGTAGGCATCTTGAGGAAAGAGAGACATTCACAAAGCTGAAGGGCTTTACTGTGCCCCCATTTGAATTCTATGATTCAAGTTATCTTAACTGGACCCACCATTGATGGGTTAAGATAATTTGAATCACAGAATCTTTACAGTATTTTGCAATAATCTGAAAAGTGGCCATAAGAATCTTTTGTGCTATGCAGAACTTCATTGGTGTCAAAGTACTTAAAAAGAGGTGTTAATAATAAATTATGCATTTTTATTTTTCATAAGCCTCTAAATTCTACTAATCGTTTCTATGGATAAATTGTTAACAGAAACATGTTACTTAGCAGATAATTAAAAAGAACATTAAGCATACTCAAGACATATAAAGAAAAATACGCATTGGAGCCTTAAATAATATAATACTTTTGTATTAATATTATTATTAATTAATATTAATAATTAATCAGTAAAGAAAAAGAAAGATAACTCAATAGAAAAAATGACCAAGAGATTTGATCAGGCAATTCACAGTAGAAGATATTCAAATAGCTGAAAAATATATATAAAAAAGAGTTCAGCCTCAACCTCATTTTTCATCAGAGAAATGCAAATTAAACCAAAATGAGATTTCCCAGAAGATAAAGTAGACTTATTTTCCCCCATTCCTCCCTCTAATTACAGCTAAAAATCTTACATGTTATTTAGAAAACAAGCACAGGAAGACTCTGAAAGGTAGACAGAAGGTAGCAGACTGGCTAGGGACCTCAGGGTCCACCACAGTACTGAGTTTCTTGGATTCTCATGGACTCATCACAGTGCAGCTGGAGAGGAGCTGCTGAACGTGAGAGGTATGTAGGAAGTAGGCTTGACAACACTTGGGAATTAGGATATGATGCCTGAGCATCTGGATGGATGGAGAACCTCTGAGGAGAGCAAATTTTAGAGGAATGAGGAAGGTGATGACAAGTTTAGTGATAGCTGATGACAGAATTCTATCCCTTTTCGTACAGAGCACAAAGACAGCACAGAGCACAATGAGAAAGAAAAACTAATGTGGAAGTAAATTCATCTTCACTTTGGAAAACTATTAAGCAGTTGCTCCTAAAGTTAACTAATACATACTCTACATTCCAGCAATTTTGCTCCTATATATACACCTTTGTTCCAAAGGACATGCACAAAAATACTCAGTGCAGCATTGTTAAAAATAGTTAAGTACAGAAACAGCCTAAATGTCCATTAACAATAGAATGGATATGTGAATTGTGGTATTTTATACACTGGAATACTATACAGCACTAAAAATGAATGAACTACACCTATATCCAATGACATGGATGATCTTCACAAGCATAAAGCTGAGTGTAAGAAACCAGACACAAAAGATTATATACTATATGATTATATTTATTTAAAGTGCCAACTGGATAGAAACTAATCAAAGACATTAGGAGTTAGGATAGTAGTTACACTTCAGAAGGAGGCATACAGTAATCATTGGGAGAAGTACAAAGAAGTATTGTCTTCTCTCCTCATCTGAGTGTTGATCACATAGGTATCTTCACTATGTATTAGCATAAGCTGTATACTTCTGATTTGTGCACTTTCCTGTCTGTAAGCTATCAATACAAATTTTATGAAAACAGTAAAAATAAATATACTTTCTCTGTCCCTCCTGGTACAAAGTAAAGATGATATATTAGCAATGAGTGAAAAAGTTACTGCTTTTTGAAAACACTTGTGCCATGGAGGGAGCACTGTGAAGAAGAGTTTGGAAAAGTTTTCATTGCTGTATGTTTTTGCCATGCCCCCAATGACTTGTGTTTTACCTCTCTGCACACTCAAACACATGGGGACAGAATTTTTGTCCTGCACAAAAATCCTCAGCAAAATACTAGCAAATCGAATCTAGCAGAACATCAAAAAGTTAATTTACCGTAATCAAGTAGGCTTTTTCCTGGGATGCAAGGTTGGTTCAACGTACCCAAATCAACGCGATTCATCACATAAACAGAATCAAAAGCAAAAAAAACATGATCATCTTAATAGATGCAGAAAAAGCTTTTGATAAAATCTAACTTCCCTTCATTGATAAAAACCCTTAACAGACTAGGCATTGAAGGAACATAACCTCAACATAGTAAGAGCCATTTATGACAAACCCACAGCCAATATCATATTGAATGTCCAAAATCTTGGACCATTCCACTTTAGAACTGGAAGAAGACAAGGATGCCCACTTTCACCACTCCTATTCAACATAGTACTGGAAGTTCTAGCCAGGGCAATCAGGGAAGAGAAAGAAATAAAAGGCACCCAAATAGGAAAAGAAGAAATAAAACTATCACTCTTTACTGATGATATGATTCTATACCGAGAAAATCCTAGAGACTCTACCAAAAGACTCCTAGAATTGAGAAATGACTTTAGTAAAGTTTCAGGATACAAAATTAATATTAAAAAATCTGTAGCATTTCTATATACCAACAACATCATGGCCAAGAGTAATATCATGAACACAATCCTACATATAATAGCCACAAAGAAAATGGAATACCTAACAATACAGCTAATCAAGGAGGTGAAATATCTCTAGAAGGAGAACTATAAAACACCTCTGAAAGAAATCAAAGGGAACACAAATAAATGAAAAAATATTTCATGCTCATGGATTGGAAGAATCAATATTATAAAAATGGCCATACTGGCTGGGTGCAGTGGCTCATGCCTGTAATCCCACCACTTTGGGAGGCCGAGGCAGGTGGATCACGAGGTCAGGAGATCGATACCATCCTGGTTAACTTGGTGAAATCCTGTCTCTACTAAAAAAAAAAAAAAAAAAAAAAATGCAAAAAATTAGCCGGGTGTGGTGGTGGGTGCCTGTAGTCCCAGCTACTTGGGAGGCTGAGAACCTTTCCCTGACATTCTAGACAGACACACTGGAACTCTTCCCTGAAAACTCACACTGTATTTTGGATGCTCAACCAAAAGGCTGAGAATGCTGTCTCCCAGAAGACTGGTGATTTCTTGGGCACAAGGAGTATGTGCCTTTTTATCTCTTTATCCCAGTGCTTCAGACCAGCCAGAACACTAGAAATTTCACAAACATTTTCTGAATAAACAAATGGGTTTTAAATTTTAGCGAAAGATTGTATTGTATAATGGAAATTTGCTAAGAGAGTAAATTTTACCACACTTTTACCACATACACACACACAAACACACACACACACACACAGACATAACTATGTTAGATGATGGCTATGTTAATTTGATTGACTGCAGTAATAGTATCATAACTATGTATATCAGAACCTAATGTTGTGTACCTTAAATATACATAGTTTTTAAAAACTTTAAAAGAGAAAAATAAATAGTACTCTAAGGAAAAAAAATCTATGGAAAAATTATTTAGTAGCAGGAGAAGGTTAATTTTCCATAGTCACAGACTTCTATCATTTGTGTTAGCAGAAAAAATGCTACTAAGAGTCAGGAGTCCTTGGCTTTGCACCCACCTCTGCACTTCCTGGCTGTGTGATCTTTCACGGTCACTCTCCTTCTCTGGCTCTTTATTTCCTCTTTTGAAGGGGTCGAATTAGCTCAACTCTGGATTCCTTCTAGTTTTAACAGTATGTACTTACTTTCTGTATCGATACTCCTGATGTTAATGAAGCAGTAGTATTTACTGGGCACATACTACATTTGAAACCTTCCCAAAATACCTTTCATCCTGGTCCATATTGTCATTTTTACAGTAGAATTAGAATTAGAATTTTTCTGTCTTGAGATTAAAGTTTCCTCATTATCTGGCCCTAATCTACCATTGGACCATAAAATTCATTCAATTAAATTTAACATATATTTATGGCATTAGACACCCAGAAGTTAGAAATAAATGAAGACATCTCTATTGCTGCTTTAAAGTACCATATAGTCTAGTGAGAAAGACAAGACATGAACACAAATAAAGTAAAATATGACTTTGTGGGTTTCTGTAACCATCAACTTAATGTTAGTCAATAATTCTATCTTTGGCTGCATTAATAATGACTAAAAAGAAATGGATCTATCCAACCAAGACTAGGGTAATCTTCTTAGGCCAGATCATAGGCAGGCCCTACATTTAGCTCTACAATTCATGTTTTAAAAGGAAGCTTGACTGAGCAGAAGAGGTGGTTTTATTCATCTCTGCTAATGAGACTACCCTCCATAGTCTTCTAAACCAGTAACTTCTAACACCCTTGTCTCTTCCCTTTTCCTAACCCCTGCATCTAAGAGGTCATGAAATCCTGTCAGTTTTACTGCAGAAATATCTCTTCAATCCATTGTCTTCTTTTTCTATGCCCTAAGCACCCTACTTTATATCTCTGTCTCTTTCTCTCTCTTTCACTTACAATGTACATAACAGTGGGCAGGCCATTTTTTTTTTTTTTTTTTTTTTTTTTTAATGACAGGGTCTCACTTTGTCACCCAGGTTGGAGAACAGTGATGTAAACACAGTTCACTACAATTTTGACTTCCTGGGCTTAAGGGATCCTCCCACCTCAGTCCCCCAAGTAGCTGAGACTACAGGTGCATGCCAACACACCCAGCTAATTTTTGCATTTTCTGTAGAGATGGCATTTCACTATGTTGCCCAGGCTGGTCTTGAACTCCTGAGCTCAAGCAATCTGCCTGCCTCAGCCTCCCAATGTGGGGAGATTACAGGCATGAGTGACTGCTCCCAGCCATGGATAGGCTACTTTATCTTCTCAGTGCTTCAGTTTTCTCCTCTATAAATTGTAGATAAAAAATAGCATGTACCTCAGAGGGTTGCTATGGGAATTATACGAATGAAAACAGGTAAAGGGCAGCGAATGTTCAATAAAGGTTGGCTATATTTATTACGTACTGGGTATGTCAATGGGTCTTCAGCATCTATTCCTACTTCTTTCTATGGGATTTCCTGACTACAGAGGCTGGAAAATGAAAAACTACATTTCTCAGACTCCCTTGCAGCTAGGGTTCACAATGCAAACTGGGTTTCCACAGTTAGATGCCCTAACTGGATGTGAAAGCTGAAGTAAGAGAGAGGCCATCTTCCTGTTATCTTTCTACTGTTAACCAAGTTTATCCAGAATTGAATGTTGAGAGGCAGTTCTGTGGTAGTGGAGAATATAACTGTTTTCTAATCCTTTTCCCCTTCTCTCTAGATTTCAAGTATTGCAGTGTGTTCTTGACTTTGATCCAGCAGCTGCCTCCTAATTTCCACTCCTTCAATTCTTCAGCAATACTACAAACACTTAATTCCCTGAATTAAATTTCTTTCTTCTTAAACTACATAGGATAGTTTCTATTTCCCATATGCCCTCTGATTAAATCATATGGTGACCTGTGGTCCTACACATAAGTACAGGGCAGAGATATAAACCAAGTACTGCACTATAGGAATATAAATTATAAGGTATTGCTTTTTGGCAAATCTGTGAACTCATTTCCCATACTAAATATGAAAGTCAACATCACCACCCTTTGTTATTAAGGACCTACACTTACAAATATACACTTTCTCTAGCCACATACCAGAGAGTGATTTACAGTATGTTCTAGAAAACAGACGATTTAGTCCTGACCCAGAGATCATCTGCTTTCAGAATTCTGGAAATCCTGAGCAGCCTTTTAGTCTTTGGATCTGTTACCACTTCAATTTCATAGCTGAAAATACTGACACAGAAAATGCCTCATGAATGTTTATGATTCACCACTTCTGGGAGTCTAGGACACCTGCTTGGCACAAGGCTTTGGTATAAACAAGGGTTTCAGGAAGTTTTTTATTCTACCTACACAGAAGCTAAAACTGTGTTAAGTTAGCTGCCCAGACCTGCCCTGTAGTCATCAGATTTTGTTATGAAGTAAAATGATTAATTTCCAGAACCTTTCATGTTGAGGGAAAAATAATTCACTTTCCATACTTAGCAGTTTAATCCAGGGTGGCTCCAAGCCAGCTGCCTTCTTAGGATGCTGCAATACTCATACCTGTCATCAGCAATTAGCGAAAGCAACCAAAAATACAAATCTCAGTTCTCAAACTCTGGATACTGACACTCATGATTGGTTCCCATGCATCACGATCAACTCATCTGCTCGTCCTGAGGTTCTTTTTACAGGATTTAAACCCCTCATATATTCTCAGTGTTTGTGATGCATTCTGTAGAATAAAAACCTGGCCAAATGCTGTGAAAACAAATTTTGTTGGTTGTGTTCTTTATACAGCAAGAAGTGGCCAAAGTTTGAAAAAAATTAGAAAACTATGCAACACTATCCTTGAACTAAATTTATAAAATTGCATTGGATTTAGCTTTCTCCTGTTCTACTCTAATCCTTCCATGTCTGTTTTTGATTTCAAAACCTCCCTGTCTCTTTCAAGATTTTACTCTCTCAATTATTCCTTTACTCTTTCATTTTATCTCCAACTTCTTCCTCTGTCCTAGCTCCTTCCCCTCAACAATTAAATATACTCAAGTCTTTCCTTTCTTAAAAGCCTGTAGCTGAGCATGGTGGCTGTAATCCCAGCACTTTGAGAGGCTGAGGCAGATGGATCACAAGGTCAGGAGTTCGAGACCAGCCTGGCCAACATGGTGAAACCCGGTCTCTACTAAAAATATAAAAATTAGCCTGGTGTGGTGGCATGCACCTGTAGTCCCAGCTACTCGGGATGCTGAGATAGGAGAACTGCTTGAACCCAGGAGGCAGAGGTTGCAATGAGCCAAGATCATGCCACTGCACTCCAGCCTGGGTGTCAGAGCGAGACTCTGCCTTAAAAAAAAAAAAAAATTCTGCAATCTACTCATCTGACAAAGGGCTAATATCCAGAATCTACAAAGAACTCAAACAAATTTACAAGAAAAAAACAAACAACCCCATCAACAAGTGGACGAAGGATATGAACAGACACTTCTCAAAAGAAGACATTTATGCAGCCAACAGACACATGAAAAAATGCTCATCATCACTGTTCATCAGAGAAATGCAAATCAAAATCACAATGAGATACCATCTCACACCAGTTAGGATGGCGATCATTAAAAAGTCAGGAAACAACAGGTGCTGGAGAGGATGTGGAGAAATAGGAACACTTTTACACTGTTGGTGGGACTGTAAACTAGTTCAACCATTGTGGAAGACAGTGTGGCGATTCCTCAGGGATCTAGAACTAGAAATACCATTTGACCCAGCCATCCCATTACTGGGTATATACCCAAAGGATTATAAATCATGCTGCTATAAAGACACATGCACACGTATGTTTATTGTGGCACTATTCACAATAGCTAAGACTTGGAACCAACCCAAACATTCAACAATGATAGACTGGATTAAGAAAATGTGGCACATATACATCATGGAATACTATGCAGCCATAAAAAATGATGAGTTCATGTCCTTTGTAGGGACATGGATGAAGCTGGAAACCATCATTCTCAGCAAACCATCGCAAGGACAAAAAACCAAACACCGCATGTTCTCACTTATAGGTGGGAACTGAACAATGAGAACACATGGACACAGGAAGGGGAACATCACACACCAGGGCCTGTTGTGAGGTGGGGGGAGGGGGGAAGGGATAGCATTAGGAGATATACCTAATGTAAATGATGAGTTAATGGGTGCAGCACACCAACATGGCACATGTATACATATGTAACAAACCTGCACGTTGTGCACATGTACCCTAGAACTTAAAGTATAATAAAAAAAAAAGTTTGTAATACTATACTCCCTTCAGTTTTTCTTTCAAAGCAGCTCCTTATAACTTTATTTCTTAGATTGGAATTAGGTGATATATTACTAAGGCCCATAAGTTCTTCACAAGAAGATTAAGCTTCTGTTTGCATTTTCATGATCATCTTGAACAATAATATAAACACATTTTAGATCATCTGGAAGCCTGCCCTAAAACCAAGCAGTACCATAAGATTTCTTATCTCTTACCTTTGTATGTATGAATGCGTCAATACCAAATGGTACTGATTTAATTTTCTTGAGGCAAGAAGAAAAGAAAATTGATGGACATATAATAACCTTAAACAGTACCTTGGAATATTATACAAATGAGGAGAAGTGGTGGGAGGATGGAGTGAGTCATAACATAGCACATGAAAGAAGAAGTATATCAAACTCAAAATCACCTGCAGCCAGTATCATACTTCATGTGGAGAACTGTTATGTAGTTTTGGTAGAATAACATAAGCAATTACATTAAATTAATATTGTAAGTTTGATTTTAATTGGCTTTAAAATCTTCCTTCCTTCCTTCCTTCCTTCCTGTCTCTCTCTCTCTCTTTTTTGACAGTGTCTGGCTCTGTCACTTAGGCTGGAGTGCAGTGGTACAATTCTGGCTCACTGCAACCGCCTCAAGCCATCCTCCCACCTCAGCCTTTCCAGTAGCTGGGACTACAGGTGGACTCCAACACACCTTGCTAATTACTTGTATATTTTTGTAGAGATGGGGTTTCGCCATGTTGCTGGGCTCAAGCTACCCACCCTCAAGCAATCCATCCTGGGCTCAAACGATCCACCTATCTTGGCCTTCCAAAGTGCTGGGATTACAGGCATGAGCCACCACACCCGGTTTTGAATTTTCTTTATATTTATTTTATAAGCGTATTTAGTTTTTATGGTTGTATTAGTGCTGCAAGTATAGATGTTTCATATGAAGTTTATGTTTATATATATATATATATTTAAGTAGTATAAACAAAAATTCTAAGCCAACCTGAGTTTACTCAAGGATTCTTTTCCTTTCTTATTTGAATTTTATTTTACAAACACTCATATAGAGCTTTCTATATATCAGATATTAAGTATTAACTCCTTGTAATAATCATATGACATAGGTATTGTTATTAGCTCCACTGTGCTGTGGAGAAGATTGAGGCACTTACAGAAATTAATAACCCATGATCACACAACAAGTAAGTGGTACAGTTGGGATTTAACATGCAATCTGGCTTGAGAATCCCCATCTTTAATCATATACAATGCTGCTTTCCTTTAGATAGATTCTGTATGTACTCTGTCAATGTTTGAAAAATACCACTTTAGGAAATATGGTCTACTCTTGATACATATTCACGAGGGCTCTGTTCTTAGCTTTCTTTCCTTTACACTTGACATGTTCTCCCAGGACAATATCATTGATTACTACAGTTCTAACTAGCAACCACACCTTGACTAGTTCCAGATCTCTAACTGTGGATTAGACCTGTATTCTGTTCTCAGGATGTATATAATCAACTGGACATTTTCATCTGCAACTTTCAGAGACACCTCATGTTCAACCTAGCTTAAATAAAAGCCAAGCTTTTCCTTTCCCTGATTCCACTCTTACTCTAATAAGCCTGCTTTTTCTACTGTATTAGCCCTCCTGTTTAATGGTCCCACTTCCTACTCAAAATGCTGACTGTTTAGTGAAGAAGAGAGATAAACAGTCATTACAGTGAGTACATGACAATCACAGGGATATGTCCAAAATGCCATTTAGTTCAGAAGGAAACATGACTCTGCCTGAGGTAGAAGGGTCAAGGAAGGCTTCACTAAGAAGACAATGTTTAAACTGATTCACAGTAATGCCTACCTGCATTTAGAAAAGGAATTCTCATCTTTGTCCATTAGCATATAGTTTAAGGGTATCATTTATGTGCACTATTTATATTGGTGGTAGAAAATAGAAATGTATGATAATTTTTCACTTTAGCTCCAAAATGAAATTTCTACTACTTTGTTCCCCTCCATTTCCCAGAAAAGCAGAAGTAGCAATTTTACAAGCTTTTTTTGCCATTTGAAATGAAATAAATGAAAGATAATATTTTCTGTACTCTTTTAAAAGATCAATTTATCTCTAAAACATTTTTCATACTCTAACATTTTATGGGAAAAATCCTATGTAGATTTTGGTCAATTATATCAGTTTTGACTGACTCTGAGGCAGCTGCAGTATGAAGTTCATTAGTGGTCATGGCTCCCCATATGGCTTTTGTGGGTTGACCATCACAGGCAATAGGTCCTTCTAGACTTGTGCAGGTACCACATTGGAATTCTAGCAGCACAACACAGATGAGAGATGGCAGTGATGATTAGCATGGAGAGCCATAGAATCAGGTCACAGTTGCCAGAGAGGCAACTTTTTTGCCTTTCTTTTTGAAGATGTTCATCCTGATAGCGTCTCCTTGAGAAATAATTTTATTGCATAAAAGAGATGTCCATCCAAACTGCTCAAGCTAAAACGATAATTTCCTTGTCAGGATACAGGGGTCATTTCTAGGAATCCAAGAAAAAGATGCAAATCCTGGCTTTGAAATAGTCTAGAAACAGCAACCACAAGGCCTAGGAATAAAGGGAGTTTTTCAGTTATGATCTGTGCCATTTGTCTCTCTCTCGGTTATACTGTCTTCTCTTGTTTCTTCCTGTGTCAGTTTCCCTCTTCCTTCTCTCTGCCAGCCCACTTTCTCTGCACACAGAGCCCCCATCCAGCAGCTGTATTTCCAGCCCTCGCCCCAGCTGTATGCCATCTTTGAGTTTAAGCACTAACAGAGAGAAATGCATCTCTAAGATGCAATTTCAAATCCTGAGGGGGTCTGATGAGTTCCTTTTGGTTCACATCTAGCTATGCACAGTGAAGTAAGATCATTTCTTAGAAACGTGTATGTAGGGACCTACATTGGGGAAAGTTGGCAGATACCTTCAAATTGTCTCCTATGGGTATGTTTGTAAACACTGAAGTTTTGTTTCAAAGAGAGAATAGCCACAAAGCCTGACCTCATAAGATAAAATAAGTGAAGCGTTTTCTTTGCTTCCTAAGAATTATGCTGTTACTAATCAAAAAGACTGCCCTAATTACAGCCACCTGTGCCATTGAATAAACATAATTCTTCAGGATCAGGTTGTTATGAACTAATTTGATACATGTTACCTTTCACTTTTAGGGAAGGGGAACTCTGATTAATGCTAAGGTAAAATCATGGACAAAGACCAAAAGGGGCCACAAGAAAAAATGCTCAAGCTTGTCTTTACTCTAGTTCTTAAGTTAAAGCATCAAGAGGAACCCCCAAGATTCCCATATGAAGCAGCTCACTGGCCCTAGGATTTAAGGCTAAAAGTCATGTGGGAATAAAGAATATGGCTTTTTCTAGTGTTCTTCATGGGAAATCCCTCTGGCAGTTTAGTTGTTATTCTGTGACTGAGGCTAATGACCACGTATAATACTATTGACAAGTATGAGGAGTGTTTTCTTAACATTCTGAATATCTGAATTGCACTGAAATCCAATATAGTTAAAGAGCAGAATCTTCTGGTTAATCAAATATTGAGATAAGAATTACCAAATGTAGAATAATAGGTCTTTTCGATTAGATAATTATGCAGTTCAGTTACCTTTAGACTCTACTCTGAGGTGCCATAGAAGCAATAGAGAGAGGCTCTATTCCTTGCTGTACCCTACATTCATCTCTACTTTCATCTGTTCTACATGTAGACATTTCAAATAACGTGCCATTTGAACAAATGGTTCCACGACATTATAGATATATGAAATACATATGCGTGCCTATGAAAACTGCTGATGTACTTCAGTCTTCTCAAGAGAAAACTGAGAGCCCCATAAAAGTTAAATTTCCAACACTGATCAAAACATATGGAATAAAAAATAAAGAACACACTAAATATGATTATTTTTTCAATAATAATTCAAAAGGTACCTTTAGGACTTATTGTCCTGGAGTTATAGACCTCCTAGATTACAGTCCAGATATGGAGTAGACAGAGTTAGTTTATTTCTTTATGCATTTAACAAACATTTATTAACCACTCCCCATGTATCAGATATTTTACTAGGCACTAGAGGTTCAACAGTGAGCAAAACAAGATAAACTCTCCGTCTTCACTGAACTTCTCTTCTAATGAGAGAGACAGAAAAACATGTTAGACAAGTGAAATATATATTGATAGTGTTCAATATAAAAAGTCAGAATACAAAGCAGAGAAGTGGGATATAAAGTATATGTATACTGTGGAGGCAGAAGAGTTCTCATGCGGAAGCTAACTTTTTAATAAAGTTTGAAGAAAGGTGGTTATGCAGATACTTTCAGAAATAACATTCTTGGCTAGAGAACAGCAAGGAGCTGAGATGGAAGTGTGCCTGGTGTGTTAGAGGAACACTAGAAAGCCAGTAGGAATAGAACAGAAACAGCAGAGGAAGAGTAGCTAGAAACGAAGTCAGAGACTAAATGGGAAACGGGGGAGAAATATATAGGAGCTTAGAGGCCAATATTAAGGACTTTGGCTTTTACTCTGGGTGGGATAGGAGAAGTTTAGAGTAGAAGAATAAGATAATCTAACTTACATTTGTGTTGACAACAGATTGAAGGGAGAAAGAACATAACCAAGGTGACCATTAGGAGTCAGTTGCATTAACCCAGGTAATGAATGATAGTCATATGGACTAGGATAGAAAAATGAGGATGCTAAGAAATAGTCAAGCCCTGGATATAAATCTAAGCTGTAGCTGATCAAATTTGCTTATGGATCAGATGTGAAGATGAGAGAAAGGGACAAGTTAAGGATGACATCAAGTTTTTTGGCCTGAGCAACTGGAAAAATGGAATTGTCACTGAGGTAGGAAAGATTATAGAAGTTTTTGGTTGTAGAAAGTAGAAGATCAAAAGGTCAATTTTGGACATGCTATGTTTAAGATACTTACTAGACATTTAAGTAGAGAAGTCAAATGGGAAGTAGAACACCAATATGGAGTTCTTCAGAGAGTTGTTCCAGTGTCCAGATTTCAGATAGCAATGGGAATTATTAGCATAGAGCTGGGATTTAAAATTATGACACTGCATGAGATCAGCAAAGGAGTAGGTAGAGATAAAAAAGAGAGGACTTGCCTGGGCACGGTGGCTCACGCCTGTAATCCCAGCACTTCGGGAGGCTGAGGCAGGTGGATCACGAGGTCAGGAGATCGAGACCATCCCAGCTAACACAGTGAAACCCCGTCTCTACTAAAAATAGAAAAAATCAGCTGGGCATGGTGATGGGCGCCTGTACTCCCAGTTACTTGGGAGGCTGAGGCAGGAGAATGGCATGAACCCAGGAGGCAGGGCTTGTGGTGAGCTGAGATGGCACCACTGCACTCCAGCCTGGGTGACAGAGCGAGACTCTGTCTCAAAAAAAAAAAAAAGAGGAATAAGCCAAGGGACACTCCAAATTAGAGTTTTTAACAATGAAGGTGAACCTCCTTCCCTCCCCATTCCAAAACACACAGAATTGACAAGGAGAAACCAGGAGGAAAATCATCCAAGTACGAATCATATAAGCCAAGCAAATCAAGTACTTCTAGGAGAAAGGAGTGTTCAACTATGACAAATGCTGCTGATGGAGAAATAAGGCGAAAATTGAAACTTGAGAAGTGACAATGGAGATCATTTGCAACACTGAGAATAAAAATTTTGGTGAGTGGTGGGGATGAATGCCTGATAGAGTGGGTTCAAAGGAGAATGGAAGAAGAGCAATTGGAGACATAAAGCACAGTTTTCCAATGAGCTTTGTTATAAAGCAAGATTGTTTAATTGTTTTAAGATGGGAGAAATAGCAGTGTGAGTTTTCTCCTAAGGGATTGATTCAATAGAGAGAAAAATGCTGATAATGCCAAATAGGAAGAGGAATTGCTGAATTAATGTCACCTGGAATATGAAAACGAAGAAGGCATTGGCCAGAAATATGGGAAATTCATCTACAGTTCCAGGAAAGAAATTCAGATGCAGATACATGGGCAGATGACTCTCTCTTGATTAAATAAAGTTGTTTGAGAAAAGTAGAAAGGAAGCTCAGCAGCTGACAATGAGAATGAGGAGAGCGTTGCTGAAAGTTTAAGGTAAGAGGAGAAAGAAAAAGTAGTCCTTGAGGGGAGAGTGAATTTACAAAGGAAATGTAGTATGATTTTTAGGTAGTATTAACTGAGACTCAGAAAGGGTAAATATTTTGACCAAGGTTATTTATCTAGCAATAGAATAAGGAATGAAACTCAGATCTCATGGCTGGGCGTGGTGGCTCACACCTGTGATCCCAGCACTTTGGGAGGCTGAGGCAGGTGGATCACTTGAGGTTAGGAGTTTGAGACCAGCCTGGCCAACATGGAGAAACTCCATCTCTACTAAAAATACCAAAATTAGCTGGGCGTGGTGGCAGGCGCCTGTAATCCCAGCTACTCCGGAGGCTGAGGCAAGAGAATCCCTTGAACCTGGGAGGCAGAGGTTGCAGTGAGCCAAGATCGTGCCACTGCACTCCAGCCTGGGTGACACAGCAAGGCTCTCTCTCTCAAAAACAAAACAAAACAAAAAACCAAAACCAAAAACTCAGATCTCTCAACTCATGGCTCTTTCACCAAATTGTTTTCCTCTATACTGTGTAGCATAGTAGATGTTTATTTAGGGAGTTTCCAGGAGAAATGCAAAATTGATACTCAAGTAAAATTAAAGTTTATTTAACTCCTGTGCCAGTCATCAATTTAATACATATATATATAGTGTCTATTTCATAGCTTTAAATTATGGAATTACTTGCCAAGTGAAATAGAGAAAAAAGGCAGTAATACAACAATTCAACCAAATCCTGCCTCTGCCCCATCCCCAATTCCCCAGTGCACATAAACAATGCTTTTGCCCTAAACATAGAGCTTATTTAGTTAAAAAATACTGGGTTTACAATTGGGGGAAATTTATCCTGAATTATCCAAATAACGACCTTAGTTCTCTACCAGCTGAATGTCTTAGAAAAATACTTGACCCCCGCAAACAAACAAACAAACAAACACTGTTAAAATCAACTGTGCCTTATATTTCTTGGGGGAGGGGTGGGGTTTCTAACACTAACTTTTTAATGAGTATCTACTATTGTATAAATAGTAGTGGCAGTGGAGCTCTTATTTTACATTAAATGTCAAGTATATCCAATAAGAGGATTAGA
The DNA here is from genome assembly GCF_028885655.2 of Pongo abelii. Taxonomy (NCBI): domain Eukaryota; kingdom Metazoa; phylum Chordata; class Mammalia; order Primates; family Hominidae; genus Pongo; species Pongo abelii. The sequence continues at coordinate 85,933,357 of NC_071994.2, forward strand.
ATTGCAAATAATGAATTTGACTTCTGTCTTGCCTAATTGTCTTTAATTTATTATGTTGAAATCTCCTATATTGAGGACTCCCATTATGGAGAAGCAGTGCATCCTGCTAATTAAAGTGAGTAAATTGCAAAAGTAACATTTATCATTTGCATCAAGAAGGTAGAGGTCTCCTATCCTTACTGATAGTAAATAAAATAGGGGTCTATTCCACATAATCACTTTACATTCCTCACTTCTGTGCCTGCCTTTCTGGCTGCGACTTGATGATTAGAGATTCAGGAGGACCAAAGGGTAAGAGCCTTACTTGTGCTTGCTGAAGCTTGTCATGTAAGAGATACAAAGATTTCACTGAAACACAAGATACAGGAGGAAACAATTTGCCATGTGAAAAAGAAGTCATTAGAAAGCAAAGAGAGTGATGTGAGTTTGTTAGAGAAACAATATTGGCAAAGAAATGGCCCAGGATGAAAAAGATGTAATTATCAGTGATAATTTAATTTATAATTATTTATTCTAATTGCTATAATAGCTTTCATTTAAGCAAGGAAAAAAACTAACTTGCCTCCAGGAAAATATAATATTATTTTAGGTAAGTACTAGAATATGTTTCTAGCTTCTAAATACCAGCATGGTTTAAATGTCAGATTTATTTGTTGTGAGAAAATTTAAATGAATGTTGCCTATCATTAACATTCAAAAGGTAAACTGATGTGTTGCAAGATCTTACCTACTTTTACCTTATTTCAAAGAAGATTGTGTAAACAAAATATTTTTTAAATGTAGGTTTTAAAAATCAAGAAATAAAATAAATGTAACTATAATGAAAAAGAATACAAGTTAATATCTTTTAAATTACATTTCCAGCACAGATTATACACTTGAATGACTATAAACGGCTTTAAGCTATTCAAAATTAGGTCTACTCTGATATTGAGAGTTTTTGATATATTTATCAGAACTCAAGTAAATCTGTGGGTGATGTCCACAAGCAAACGGCAAAAACTAGATATGACTGTGTTTTCATTTCAATGTAATAGTCTCATATGAATGTACATATAAATATAGTATTTTTAATATAATACACTGTAAGAATCTAGTCAGTATATTTAAGTTCATTAACAAAGGGTAAATATAGGAATGTTTTATTACTTTCCCAGACTCAAAAAACATTGCTTTGATTTCCACAGCCCTAAAAATTCCATAGTCATTGATTAGATAGAGTAATGGACACACATTATGATCTATAGTGTTAATTTACTGGCCAAGAATCTAAGCTATTGTAATAAATACGCAAGTGGACATGAAATGGTTAACCATGCAAACCTCAGGGGTCAATTTTTAGATCATTTGAAATACAGCTTCTAGGAGAAAGGGGAAAGAGGGAGACAGTGAGGAATAGGAAACGACTATGGCGGTTACTATGCAATTAAGGTTAAGAAGAGAATACAGATATCTTGAAATTTGGCTTTAGGTGGTTGGCAGACTCTCTTACTAGTTAAGGGTTTATTCCCACACGTGCCTTTAACAAAATTACAAATCACTACAAGCTATGGGCCTTATGAGTTACACTCAAATAGTTGCAAATTAATTTTGAAAATGTCAAGGTCCTACTGTATATACTTTCTGCTTCAGCAAAAGATTAAATTGGGTTGTCTATTCCTCAGTATATTTAATTCTTCTTAACTAATCCTTTGCTTTACTTTATAAGCTCTAGAGCCAAAACAATAGTCTCAGGCATCACTATGGAGAGGCACCACACCCTCAGTATTAGAATCTTTTTGAATTATATAATTATTTAATTGAATTAATTTATGGAATAATTTATAATTATTTCACAGGTGTGAGATCCAGAATGTATTACCTGCTTTTAGAACCACCTGGGCCACAGGCTTAATTCTGAAGTGTGAACTTATGTAATGTTTTGTGTGCTAAAGATGGCAAATAGCTATCAACTTAGTGTAATTATATAATTGGTAAAGATATAAGATTGCCAAATGCATTTATTTTTACTGTGCTTTAAAAGACTGAGATATATTGCTAATTTTCATAGCTTTTATGCTAAAAGCAAACAAACAAAACAACAATAAGAACTTGTGAAGAGAAGTGTAGTAGTTTCAAGTCCTGGCTCTAAGGCCAGACTTCCTAGTTGGAGTCCTGGGTCTTCTTCCTACAAGCTGTGTGCCTGAACAGATCACCTTACATCCTTATTTCTCAGATTCCTCACCTGAAAGAAGGAGATAATAACCTCATAGGATTCTTGTGAGAATTGAATGTGGTAATACATGTAAAACAGAACAGTATCTTATACCAGAGAAAGCATTTGATAAAAGTAATCCAACCCAGTTTTGAAAAAATATACAAACAAATAGAAAAATTTCCATCTTTATAATCTGTTACTGGGGATTGTTACATAGAGTTAGCAGTCTTAGGGAGTCTTGGAGTTTGTTATTAACATAAAATACAACATTTGTATGAGAAAAACCCATTATAGTTAGCCTTTCAGCTTTGTTCAGCAAATATTTATTGAGCATATACCATGTGTCACACTGTGTCTTAGGTATTACAGATACATAAAGCACTAATATAGAAATACATGTCATATATTGTATATTAAACAAACATACACAATATGCATATGTGGCAAATGTGCCTATGAGGATAATAAGTTATCACCTGTCCTATTCACCGAGTGCTTAGTTTGTATATGGTTCTCTATTAGGATTTTCTGTCTGCATTATTTTGTTTATGTCTCTTACTTTTGAGGAATTTATATGATCCCCATTTTCACTATGAAGAAAAATGAGGCTCAGAAAGGCTAAACAACTTTCCCAAGGTCAGCAGAGTAAGTGACAGAGTTGGAATTCAGAGGTCAGTCTGACTCCAGAGCTAGGGTTCTTCTGCTTTTTGATACTGCTTTGGTTCTTACTGACTGAATAACAGTGAATTTATATATTTCAAACAATTTAAATTGGGTTCTACTGAGCGGAGACTGCATTGTTTACATTCTGAAACTTTTCAAAGCTAGAAAGTCATCACTTAACAAAGAACTACTTTGTGGCCTAAAGTGGTACTGAAAGTGTTAAAGAGGTGAGCTGGGACCCAGAGGTGGGATCCAAGATCGCCACTCAATGCATAATGGTAGGGACAACCCACTGTGTTGTAAAGCAAACTGTCTTTAAACAGAGGCTGAGATGAATAGATGAAGCCTTTCAGAGACTGGGGGCAAAGGTAAGGAGACCTTAGATAATTTGTGTTGATCAGAAACAGGGATCCTGATGCCTTCTCTTGATCTCAGGGTTGCTTAAAGGAGATGGCTTGATTAAGGGGCGTTTAGGGCTTCTTAGAAAGCTTCCCTGACTTCACACACACATATACACACTCATACATGCACATTCCCTTTCCTCATCAGACTTCGATGCCTAAAGGTCCTTTAATATAACTACCACCCCCTTCTCTTCTGTTCCTACTTTTGTATTTGCCTTATTTTCTCTCCTACTCACTTCCTATAACCACCTGTAGAAAAGCTGGTATCAGAACAACTGCACTGAGTACTGATCACCATGTCCGTTGCCCCTATTGACCTGGTTAATACAAAGAACAAAGCTAACATCGGCGGAGGAGCCAAGATGGCCGAACAGGAACAGCTCCGGTCTACAGCTCCCAGCGTGAGCAACGCAGAAGATGGGTGATTTCTGCATTTCCATCTGAGGTACTGGGTTCATCTCACTAGGGAGTGCCAGACAGTGGGAGCAGGACAGAGGGTGCAGCGCACCATGTGCCAGCCAAAGCAGGGCGAGGCATTGCCTCACTCGGGAAGCGAAGGGGTCAGGGAGTTCCCTTTCCTGGTCAAGGAAAGGGGTGACAGACGGCACCTGGAAAATAGGGCCACTCCCACCCGAATATTGCGCTTTTCCGACAGGCTTAGGAAACAGTGCACCAGGAGATTATATCCCGCACGTGGCTGAGAGGGTCCTACGTCTATGGAGTCTCGCTGATTGCTAGCACAGCAGTCTGAGATCAAACTGCAAGGCGGCAGCGAGGCTGGGGGAGGGGCGCCTGCCATTGCCCAGGCTCGCTTAGGTAAAGAAAGCAGCCCTGAGGCTCGAACTGGGTGGAGCCCACCACAGCTCAAGGAGGCTTGCCTGCCTCGGTAGGCTCCACCTCTGGGGGCAGGGCACAGACAAACAAAAAGACAGCAGTAACCTCTGCAGACTTAAATGTCCCTGTCTGACAGATTTGAGGAGAGCAGTGGGTCTCCCAGCACGCAGCTGGAGATCTGTGAATGGGCAGACTGCCTCCTCAAGTGGGTCCCTGACCCCTGACCCCCGAGCAGCCTAACTGGGAGGCACCCCCCAGCAGGGGCAGACTGACACCTCACACGGCCGGCTGGGTACTCCAACAGACCTGCAGCTGAGGGTCCTGTCTGTTAGAAGGAAAACTAACAAACAGAAAGGACATCCACACCAAAAACCCATCTGTACAACACCATCATCAAAGACAAAAAGTAGATAAAACCACAAAGATGGGAAAAAACACAGCAGAAAAACTGGAAACTCTAAAAAGCAGAGCGCCTTTCCTCCTCCAAAGAAACGCAGTTCCTCACCAGCAACGGAACAAAGCTGGACGGAGAATGACTTTGACGAGTTGAGAGAAGAAGGCTCCAGATGATGAAACTACTCCGAGCTACATGAGGAAATTCAAACCAAAGGCAAAGAAGTTGAAAACTTTGAAAAAACTTTAGACGAATGTATAACTAGAATAACCAATACAGAGAAGTGCTTAAAGGAGCTGATGGAGCTGAAAGCCAAGGCTTGAGAACTATGTAAAGAATGCAGAAGCCTCAGGAGCTGATGCGACCAACTGGAAGAAAGGGTATCAGTGATAGAAGATGAAATGAAGCAAGAAGGGAAGTTTAGAGAAAAAAGAATAAACATAAATGAACAAAGCCTCCAAGAAATGTGGGACTATGTGAAAACACCAAATCTACATCTGATTGGTGTACCTGAAAGTGATGGGGAGAATGGAACCAAGTTGGAAAACACTCTGCAGGATATTATCCAGGAGAACTTCCCCAATCTAGCAAGGCAGGCCAACATTCAGATTCAGGAAATACAGAGAACGCCACAAAGATACTCCTCAAGAAGAGCAACTCCAAGACACATAATTGTCAGATTGACCAAAGTTGAAATGAAGGAAAAAATGTTAAGGGCAGCCAGAGAGAAAGGTCGGGTTACCATCAAAGGGAAGCCCATCAGACTAACAGCGGATCTCTCAGCAGAATCTCTACAAGCCAGAAGAGAGTGGGGGCCAATATTCAACATTCTTAAAGAAAAGAATTTCAACCCAGAATTTCATATCCAGCCAAACTAAGCTTCATAAGTGAAGGAGAAATAAAATACTTTACAGACAAGCAAATGCTGAGAGATTTTGTCACCACCAGGCCTGCCCTAAAAGAGCTCCTGAAGGAAGCACTAAACATGGAAAAGTACAACTGGTACCAGCTGCTGCAAAATCATGCCAAAATGTAAAGACCATCGAGACTAGGAAGAAACTGCATCAACTAACGAGCAAAAGAACCAGCTAACATCATAATGACAGGATCAAATTCACACATAACAATACAAACCTTAAATGTAAATGAACTAAATGCTCCAATTAAAAGACACAGACTGGCAAATTGGATAAAGACTCAAGACCCATCAGTGTGCTGTATTCAGGAAACCAATCTCATGTGCAGAGACACACATAGGCTCAAAATAAAAGGATGGAGGAAGATCTACCAAGCAAATGGAAAACAAAAAAAGGCAGGGGTTGCAATCCTAGTCTCTGATAAAACAGACTTTAAACCAACAAAGATCAAAAGAGACAAAGAAGGCCATTACATAATGGTAAAGGGATCAATTCAACAAGAAGAGCTAACTATCCTAAATATATATGCACCCAATACAGGAGCACCCAGATTCATAAAGCAAGTCCTGAGTGACCTACAAAGAGACTTAGACTTCCATACAATAATAATGGGAGATTTTAACACCCCACTGTCAACATTAGACAGATCAACAAGACAGAAAGTTAACAAGGATACCCAGGAATTGAACTCAGCTCTGCACCAAGCGGACCTAATAGACATCTACAGAACTCTCCACCCCAAATCAACAGAATATACATTTTTTTCACCACAACACCACACCTATTCCAAAATTGACCACATAGTTGGAAGTAAAACACTCCTCAGCAAATGTGAAAGAACAGAAATTATAACAAACTGTCTCTCAGACCACAGTGCAATCAAACTAGAACTGAGGATTAAGAAACTCACTCAAAACCACTCAACTACATGGAAACTGAACAACTTGCTCCTGAATGACTATTGGGTACATAACGAAATGAAGGCAGAAATAAAGATGTTCTTTGAAACCAATGAGAACAAAGACATAACGTACCAGAATCTCTGGGACACATTCAAAGCAGTGTGTAGAGGGAAATTTATAGCACTAAATGCCCACAGGAGAAAGCAGGAAAGATCCAAAATTGACACCCTAACATCACAATTAAAAGAACTAGAAGAGCAAGAGCAAACACATTCAAAAGCTAACAGAAGGCAAGAAATAACTAAAATCAGAGCAGAACTGAAGGAAATAGAGACACAAAAAACCCTTCAAAAAATTAATGAATCCAGGAGCTGGTTTTTGGAAAGGATCAACAAAATTGATAGACCACTAGCAAGACTAATAAAGAAAAAAAAGAGAGAAGAATCAAATAGACGCAATAAAAAATGATAAAGGGGATATCACCACTGATTCCACAGAAATACAAACTACCATCAGAGAATACTACAAACACCTCTACGCAAATAAACTAGAAAATCTAGAAGAAATGGATAAATTCCTCGACACATACACTTTCCCAAGACTAAACCAGGAAGAAGTTGAATCTCTGAATAGACCAATAACAGGAGCTGAAATTGTGGCAATAATCAATAGCTTACCAACCAAAAAGAGTCCAGGACCAGATGGATTCACAGCTGAATTCTACCAGAGGTACAAGGAGGAACTGGTACCATTCCTTCTGAAAGTATTCCAATCAATAGAAAAAGAAGGAATCCTCCCTAACTCATTTTATGAGGCCAGCATCATCCTGATACCAAAGCCGGGCAGAGACACAACCAAAAAAGAGAATTTTAGACCAATATCTTTGATGAACATTGATGCAAAAATCCTCAATAAAATACTGGCAAACCGAATCCAGCAGCACATCAAAAAGCTTATCCACCATGATCAAGTGGGCTTCATCCCTGTGATGCAAGGCTGGTTCAATATACACAAATCAATAAATGTAATCCAGCATATAAACAGAACCAAAGACAAAAACCACATGATTATCTCAATAGATGCAGAAAAGGCCTTTGACAAAATTCAACAACCTTCATGCTAAAAACTCTCAATAATATTATTTTGAGATGGGATGTATCTCAAAATAATAAGAGCTATCTATGACAAACCCACAGCCAATATCATACTGAATGGGCAAAAACTGGAAGCATTCCCTTTGAAAACTGGCACAATACAGAGATGCCCTCTCTCACCACTCCTATTCAACATAGTGTTGGAAGTTCTGGCCAGGGCAATTAGGCAGGAGAAGGAAATAAAGGGTATTCAATTAGGAAAAGAGGAAGTCAAATTGTCCCTGTTTGCAGATGACATGATTGTATATCTAGAAAACCCCATCGTCTCAGCCCAAAATCTCCTTAAGCTGATAAGCAACTTCATCAAAGTCTCAGGATACAAAATCAATGTACAAAAATCACAAGCATTCTTTTACACCAATAACAGACAAACAGAGAGCCAAATCATGAGTGAACTCCCATTCACAATTGCTTCAAAGAGAATAAAGTACTTGGGAATCCAATTTACAAGGGACGTGAAAGACCTCTTCAAGGAGAACTACAAACCACTGCTCAATGAAATAAAAGAGCATACAAACAAATGGAAGAACATCCCATGCTCATGGGTAGGAAGAATCAATATCGTGAAAATGGCAATACTGCCCAAGGTCATTTATAGATTCAATGCCATCCCAATCAAGCTACCAATGACTTTCTTCACAGAATTGGAAAAAACTACCTTAAAGTTCATATGGAACGAAAAAAGAGCCTGCATCGCCAAGTCAATCCTAAGCCAAAAGAACAAAGCTGGAGGCATCACGCTACCTGACTTCAAACTATACTACAAGGCTACAGTAACCAAAACAGCATGGTACTGGTACCAAAACAGAGATATAGACCAATGGAACAGAACAGAGCCCTCAGAAATAATGCTGCATATCTACAACTATCTGATCTTTGACAAACCCGAGAAAAACAAGCAATGGGGAAAGGATTCCCTATTTAATAAATGGTGCTGGGAAAACTGGCTAGCCATATGTAGAAAGCTGAAACTGGATCCCTTCCTTACACCTTATACAAAAATTAATTGAAGATGGATTAAAGACTTAAATGTGAGACCTAAAACCCTAAAAACCCTAGAAGAAAACCTAGGCATTACCATTCAAGACATAGGCATGGGCAAGGACTTCATGTCCAAAACACCAAAAGCAATGGCAACAAAAGCCAAAATTGACAAATGGGATCTAATTAAACTAAAGAGCTTCTGCACAGCAAAAGAAACTACCATCAGAATGAACAGGCAACCTACAAAATGGGAGAAAATTTTTGCAACCTACTCATCTGACAAAGGGCTAATATCCAGAATCTACAATGAACTCAAACAAATTTTCAAGAAAAAAACAAACAACCCCATCAAAAAGTGGGTGAAGGATATGAACAGACACTTCTCAAAAGAAGACATTTATGCAGCCAACAGACACATGAAAAAATGCTCGTCATCACTGTTCATCAGAGAAATGCAAATCAAAACCACAATGAGATGCCATCTCACACCACTTAGAATGGCGATCATTAAAAAGTCAGGAAACAAAAGGTGCTGGAGAGGATGTGGAGAAATAGGAACACTTTTACACTGTTGGTGGGACTGTAAACTAGTTCAACCATTGTGGAAGTCAGTGTAGCGATTCCTCGGGGATCTAGAACTAGAAATACCATTTGACCCAGCCATCCCATTACTGGGTATATACCCAAAGGACTATAAATCATGCTGCTATAAAGACACATGCACACGTATGTTTATTGTGGCACTATTCACAATAGCAAAGACTTGGAACCAACCCAAATGTCCAACAATGATAGACTGGATTAAGAAAATGTGGCACACATACACCATGGAATACTATGCAGCCATAAAAAATGATGAGTTCATGTCCTTTGTAGGGACATGGATGAAACTAGAAATCATCATTCTCAATAAACTATCGCAAGGACAAAAAACCAAACACCGCATGTTCTCACTCATAGATGGGAATTGAACAATGAGAACACATGGACACAGGAAGGGGAACATCACACTCTGGGGACTGTCGTGGGGTGGGGGGACGGGGGAGGGATAGCATTAGGAGATATACCTAATGCTAAATGGCAAGTTAACGGGTGCAGCACACCAGCATGGCACATGTATACATATGTAACTAACCTGCACATTGTGCACATGTACCCTAAAACTTAAAGTATAATAATAATTTAAAAAAAAAAAAAAGCTAACATCTGTGTCCACCAACTATAAGTAAAGGACATAATTATTACAGAATTTAGGCCAGAAAATGGTTATATGGAAGTAATCATACAGAGATTCAAATAAAATTTTTGCTGACTGTAAATGTCTTTTGTTTTCTTGGGAGAAAGACTCTGAAGGTTGTAATAAAAAATTCTGTAACCTAACAAGTCACTCTATTACCCAACAACTCTGTGTGCCTCTGCTAGACTAATCTTCCAAACCTGCCACTTCTATTGGTTAGTCTCCCATTCATTTCCATCAGGATCTAGTTCAGCCTTCTTGGTCTGTCATTTAATGCTGTCCCTTTTCAGGCCCCACATGTTTTTCCACATCACATCTGATTACCCCACAGAACTATGCACCCCTCTCCACCCACTCCCCATAACCCAGTCCATCAGGGGACTGTATCCCTTGATCCTTTAGCTTACCAGCCATGTTCCTTTTCCATATCTTTGCAGTCTGTAGAATAGGTGGCTTCTATTCTCTAGTCACATTTATCCAAATCTATGAGATTTTGTTGCATAGTACAGCATACATGAAGTTATATATGAGTTGTACATGAAACCCAGCACTGCTACTTAATGGCTGGGTAATCTAGAGTAGATTACTTTTGCCAAGTCTCAGTGTCCTAATGTGTACCATAAAGAGAATACAAGTAACTATCTCACAGGCATGCTTTGAGATTAAATGAAAAAATGCATGCAATCTGCTTAGCCCAGTGCTTGACATATATAGTAAGGAGTTAATAAAAGTAACTTAAAAATAATTAAATACCACAGTTTCAATCTTACTTTCTAGGCTGATCATTCTTGTTTTGATTATATCACCCTCCTCTTTACTTATAATATGGCTTGCAATTGTATCATTTATGTAATTTCTTAGGATATTTACCATTTTGTAATATAATATTTTTATGGATACAACTGCTGAACTTTTGATGAAGAAGAAACTATAAAAGAGATGCTTTCTAAGGCCACAGAGAAAGTACACTTCGAAGGACATGTTATTTATTTTCACTAATTGAGTGGTTAATTGATGGCTTCATTCATTCAATTAATGAAGAGATATACATTGAATATCTAATATATTTCAGACACCAGAATGAGTCAGAAAGATTCTGATTTAAAGGAGAGAATAAGAAGTACATAAATTACTATGACACAACGTAAAAAGTCGTAAGTGTCTATATAGGTAAAGTACATTAATGGTTCAGAAGATAGAAATATAGCAACTGGAAGCTTTATAGAGGAGGAAGACTTGAGCTGTCCTGGAAGGGCAGGTTGTATGAGTTGATTGGAAAATAAGAGGTGAGACAGGGATAGCCGAATGGCAGAGGGCATATTCCAAATCAAGGCACATGCATGAGCATAGAGTTGTGGTTGGAGAGAACAAGTACCTGCGGTGAATAGCAAGAGAACAGCAGTTCAGATGGGGGGCATCCAAAAGCTCTTTTCAAAATTTGCTTGGCCCCCTTGGGCTTTCTTTTAATTAGCACAACTGTGACCTTGAAGGCTTTAGCAAATGTCTTTGCTTTCCAGCTGTTTTTATTGATTTTTTTTTCATTGTAGGACTTTAGAGTAGTTCCTCCCTGCATTCATTGTTCAACAAATTACACTCATGCGGCTGTCATACCACCCTACCTGTTTCTTTGAGAAGTGACTTCCCTCTATGAGAGAGGTTCCTGTTGACACAAAATCACAGAATGTTAGATGAGACCTAGGAGGGCTTTGTACTCATAGTGGTTTTAAATGGAGAAAGACCTCTGCAGAAAAATTTATACTAGTAGCTAAGATGGACTGCCAAATTCCTGTTCTTCACTAGGAGAAGTCCTATAGGTTCTATAAAGGACATCCAGAACCCAAATTAATAATTACAACATTGATAATAATTACCAGCTCAGCTCAGCTCTGTCCCAGATTCCAAAACTCACAAGTAGGACATTCAAAACAGAGTCTTGAAGCTCCCGAAGATGTTTTATTAAATCATTTCAAAATGAATAATATTCAATATGGTTTGTGATATTTGGAAGGCAGAGAGGACATACTAACTTTCCCTTCATGGGTGGCCTTCTCTTCCCTTACATTAAAATCTAAGGCACTGACAGTTGAATTGCTTAATAAACAAACTCAACATCCAAAAGACCCTCAGCTGAGCAATATCCTCAGACTCTTCTTGTGAATTCCTGAAGTTCCCTTGACATGCTCAGTTCATTAAAAGCCCTTCACCTGGTGGGCAGAAACTGTCTCTGGCTTATGATGAATGAAAAAGAACAGAATACTAAATTTAAGAATTTAAGAAGTCCAGCTTATATTCCCATTATTGGCAGATAACAAAATTGAGGCTCAAAAGAGGTTGGATGCACTAGGTCACTTAGCTGCATAGTGCAAAAGCTGAGACCAAGTCCTAAACACATATTCTTTCTCATTTCTAGACTTCCAGTCCAATGCCTGCTCACTTTCTTCTCTAATCTCACTATCTCCATCTATTCTTTTTTTTTTTTTTTTTTGTAGCTGGGATTACAGGTGCCCACCACCACGCCCGGCTAATTTTTGTGATTTTTAGTAGAGATAGGGTTTCACCATGTTGACCAGGCTGGTCTCAAACTCCTGACCTCAGGTGATCCACCCGCCTCGGCCTCCCAAAGGGCTGGGATTACAGGCGTGAGCCACTACTCCTGGCCCACCATCTTCATCTATTCTAAAAACAAAAACAGAAAAACAACAACAAAAACAACAACAACAAAAAACTGTCTCCAAATAGATCAGTCACAAATCCAGTCCTTTCTTTCCATTTCCACTGGCATCTTCCCAGTTCAACACCACAGTCTCTTGCCTAGATAACTGTAGCAGCTTACTAACTCCTCTTTGTTTCTCTAGTCTTGCCCTACCTTTCTGCCTACATCAAGTACATCGTGGGTTGTCTCTATAAAAATATTCCCTTATTTAACACCCTTTGAATGTACCTCACTGTCTTAAGGTATAAGACAATGAGCAGAAGACACAAGACTTTTCAAGGTTTAGCCAAATTTTTCTTTTCAGATTTATGCTGTATAGATTTTGATTGTTGGCTTCTCAGCTCTCCATCCTTCTTCACTCTGATCTGTGCCTGGGAAGTTGATAAGCATGGACCACATATGGCTTCTGGTTGGGTTTGGCAAAGGGAGAACACTAGCAGGAGATGAGAAGCAGAATGACAGTGAGAATGGGCATTTATTTGCTGGATTCCTCACTGCAGTCTCCTTAGGAGAATCTCTGCAGTTGGATAATTGCTACAAGGACACCCCGTCTAGGAGGGGTAACAATCCCATACTAAATAGTCCTGTAGTACCTCTCAAGTGTTAATACATCTGGCCCACTTTTTTGGTAAATAACTCCTATGTTAAATTCTCCACAAATTATTCACTTCGAGTCTATTAGTGGTTCCTTGCCAGTCTGATATTTGGCCCATCCCAAGTTTATGCCTTAATTTACAATTACAATTTGCAACTTACAATTATATTGAATAATGATAGTCTCCGAAACAAATGCACCCTGTTCATTCTTCTCTGAAGTTTTGTACCTGCTGTTTATTTCTGTCTGAATTGCATTTGTATGCATGTATTTCTGCCTGAATTGGATTCCTAGTTCCCATTGCCCCCAACATCATATCTCAGGTCCTAGACTAACTGTTCCTAGACTCCTTCCGAATGAATGCAAATGGTTACATAGACATCTCTAATCCCCCTGTGCTTCCCCCTATTGGATCACCCTTGACAACATGGTGTTGTGTGTTCCCTAGTAGATGGGAAATGTGGAGACCAGGAGATGTATCATTCATCCTGATAAACTCACTACCTAGCACAGATCCCAGAACAGCATAGCTACTCAACAAATCTTACTTAAATAAAATGTATCTTTATTTGGATGTGGAGGTCTTTCCCTTCCAGTTCTTACTTGGCTTGAAATTTTCCCTGGAATCTCCCAGGGAGTTATTGTAATTACCAGATGCTGGGCAAGTACCAAGAAACTGTGAGAAGAACACTTCTCTAATCCTTGAGAAGCTCAAAGTCCATGATCTAACTCTCAGGCTATTTAAGGGCTCAAAGAAGATGATATGTAAGTAAAAATGCATTTTAAATAAGATATTGAAACCAAATATGATTTGGTTTCAAAAGAGAAATTAATATTTTGAAGAAGGATCACAAATCCAGATCCCTTTATCTTAAGTACAAGACTGCCCTGCCAAATTAAATGTCTGATTCTTTGTTCCTGCCAGTTTCCAAAATCTGTCAGTGATTCCTGACTCAAAAACAAAAGCATAAACAACACAGTTTAAAGACGTTCTTAACAAGCATCTGGTCCTTTCTGATGCTACGTGACAGAGCAGGGAAGACCATGCTGCAGGTGGACCATTCTATTCAAGTTACAATGGCTTTCCAATTAAGTTAGGGCACAATTGACACCACATTCTAGCATCACCTCACATTTTGTGCTAAAGATTTTGTCGACTATACCTCACATTTTGTATAAACATTTTGTCAACGCATGTTTGTGCCATGAGTTTGGTAATTGTAGTAATTTTCATGTAAGGACGATGGCAAACCTAAGTGTTGAGACTAAGGATTAATTTTTTTTTTTGAGACGGAGTCTTGCTCTGTCACCCAGGCTGGACTGCAGTGGCATGATCTCGGCTCACTGCAAGCTCCGCCTCCTGGGTTCATGCCATCCTCCTGCCTCAGCCTACTCAACAGCTGGGACTACGGATGCATGCCGCCATGCCTGGCTAATTTTTTTGTATTTTTAGTAGAGACGAGGTTTCACCATGTTAGCCAGGATGGTCTCGATCTCCTGACCTCGTGATCTGCCTGCCTTAGCCTCTCAAAGTGCTGGGATTACAGGCGTGAGCCACCGTGCCCGGCCAAGTATTAAATTGTTATATGACAGCTTCTTAGAAGCTTTAACATCTGAGTCAGAGTCTGTGATATAGTTTCAAGCAAGTAGTTGTTTGTTTTGTTTTGTTATTTTCTGTTCCCATCTGCCAGGTTGGCTTTTTGAGCAGCAACCTCCCTGTCCACCCTTGAAGGCAAAGTTCCCTATAAAGGGCTGCCATACTACCCTTTTGCTAGCTTGGGACATCAGTTCTCCCCTCTGGTGCATTACATACTGTTACATCAAGTTTTAGCAATTATGTACAAAGAACTGAAATTAAGAAGATTTTTTAAGTTTTATTTTAGGTTTAGGCGTATATGTGCAGGAATATTATATAGGTAAACTGTGTGTTGTGGGGGTTTGGTGTCCAGATTATTTAGTCACCCAGGTAATAAGGATAATATTCAATAGATTTTTTTTAAAATCCTCTCCCTCCTCCCACCCTCCACCATCAAGTAGGCTCCAGTGTCTGTCATTCTTTTCTTTGTGTCCATGCATTCTCACAAAACAGATTTTTAATAAATTAGTGTGAATCAAGATTGTTTCTATTATAGCTTCCTTCTTACTTTTGCTTGCATTGCAAATTGCTCTCTTCATTAGGAATGAAAGGAATGAACTTATCATAAATGCATAGAAAAACCCACAGCCAATCTCACTTATGCCACATGTGACTGTTCACCATGTGAGTTGCAAGGAAAATGTGAATGATCACCATATTTCATCAATTGTAAAAGGCAACTTTTTCCACATTTTTATATACCTGAAATAATGCTGCATCTTACAGTTGATCATACCTTATAGTTAAAATAGGCAGGTTTTTAAAATGGAATATAACATATAATGCTGTATCCCACATTAGCTGCATTTTAGACTCAAAGTTAATCACCCCAGGACCCATATCCCACTCTTTATTTTGAAATTTCTCTCTAGTCAGGCACAATGGTTCCTACAATATTGTCTGTCCTTCTTCTCTCACTAGTCCTGTCATATTATTAACTCATTTTAAAAATATTGATTGTCTATTTTGCCAGATCTCATATTCTTATAAAGTGGTTCCATTTATAGGACAGGCATTGCACCTAATTCAGACCAGTTCAAGATCTTTCAGAACTTATCTTTCAGGTAAGCCCATGTTGGCCATTTGTTTGAACAAGAGCCTCTGAAAACTGTTTGGCGGATTCTAACTATAGATGGGTTATTTAGGAAAGAGAAGCCATTTCTTAATGAATGGGAGTATGCCTCATACCAGCTTATGTAAAATCACAGCAGCACTATCTCATGGCTGGAATCACATAAGCATTGGCTACCACATCCCCTGAGACAGGTGCAGAGCTGA
Source organism: Pongo abelii (assembly GCF_028885655.2). Classification (NCBI taxonomy): domain Eukaryota; kingdom Metazoa; phylum Chordata; class Mammalia; order Primates; family Hominidae; genus Pongo; species Pongo abelii. Next base: position 85,949,265 of record NC_071994.2, read on the forward strand.
GAAAATCACAGTGGGAGTGACTGTGGAGGGAGTAATGATTGTGGGACAGCAGGAAGGAGAAGCTTCCTACCCTACCTACCACTCCCAGCTTTTGGAACTACAAAGTGCTGATGTATCATAGACATTCAATATAAGGTTGTTTAATGAATGAATATATTTAGCCAAGAAAATCAGATTAAAGCAATTTGAATGAGTGGTGCTGAAAAGAAATGGAAATCACAAAGGCCAGTTGCCCCAAAGGGGTGTGCAGGGTAGGGAGAAGGCAAATATCACTGACCTTGCTGTGGTGGTGAGGTTGGATGGGAGTCACTCTATCTCTCTGCCTGTCAACACGTGGGATTTATTATCTTCGAGTCACTATTGTAAGAGCTTTATAAATATTAACCTACTTAATCTTCAAAATTATCTTATAACATAGCTACTATTATCTCAATTTTATTAATAAAGATACTGATACACCAAGAGGTTAAGTACCTTTCCCAGGGTCTCACAGCTAGTAAGTGACAGATTTAGGGTTTGAACACAGGAGTCTGGTTCCAGAGTCTGTGCTTTAATCACTTCATTTCAGTGCCTTTCTTCACTCAGGAGGTGTTCTCTATTTTAGTCATTACAATACTATGGCCTTTGAATCCAGACGTCTGTGGTCTGTCCCAGACTTCAGGAGAGACAAACTCGGCTTTCAGGCTGCAGAATGATAGGCCGATAGGCCTGCCCTGTAGGTGTGGGCAGGCAGAGATGGCCGGCACACTCTCTAGATTTGACTCGGATATGAGCCATGTTTTTAGAAATACAATTAAAAACTTTACTCAAAATTACATGTTCTGTTATAGTATTAAAATGACATCTCCCCTGTATCCTCAACTCCCAGGTTAGAAAAAAGTAATGTTTGACTTTCTTTGTTCTTTTTTTGTCTTGGCATTGTAAAATATAGCCTAAAGAAAGTCCTGGGGAACTGCTCATAGCTATATGTCAAATGAATTATTTTATCAGTGTGTTAAAACAATTTCTTTAAACCCACATTTTCTCTAAAACTCTTGATGGAAAATTAACATCTTGATGGGATACAGAATTAAAAACAAATACTTTAAGAAACTACTGCTAGAGGAATTAATCAAAATACTGAGAGGCAGCAGATTTGCTCTGAAAATAATCCTGATATCTGAGTTTCTGTCTTGAAAAGGAGAAATATTTACCTTTTAAAATTCCATACTATAAATCTATTCTAAATCAAAATTCTGGCTCTTCATTGTTGTTTAATATCCAGAAAGGAAAATGGCTTTTGATTTGGGATTGGCGTTTAACAGAAATCACAAAAGTGTCCATTTGTACACCATAGGCTGGATTTGGGCCTATGATACTAACAACATACCTTCAGTTTTAACAGAGGTTAGATATTTAATGCAGCATTAGAATCCAAGATGTAGACAGATGCCTCAGACAGACAAACATGGTAGCCAAGTAGACCTTGCTTTTTCAGCCTATGAGAGTGAAAGCTGTGTCTTTTTTCCTAGTGCCTAGCAAAGGGCTGGAACATAGGAGGCACAATATATGTACAATTGAGTTTCTCCAACTGAAGATAGATAGAAAACTGTTGCCTTTGTATACCAGTGGAAAGTTAAGGTATTAGAATTGCTACCCGAATATACTCAATAGTGATAGTATATGTTTGTCTGGAATGTAGATGTAGATAATAAATAAAAAGTAGATTCACATGAAATTTTGAGAGCACACTTGACAGCATACAACGTCCATTTTATTTCCTTGACACTGTGTTTTGCTCAGTTACTTGGATGTTGACAAATGCTATTATCATATTTTCTTCTTAGAAGCAATATGGATATTAAAACTAATCTTGGGAGATTCCACTGAATGATTTTTTTTTTTTTTTTTTTTGAGATGGAGTCTCACTCTGTCACCCAGGCTGGAGTGCAGTGACGTGATCTCGGCTCACTGCAACCTCTACCTCCTGAGTTCAAGTGATTCTCCTGCCTCAGCTTCCCGAGTAGCTGGGACTACAGGTACGTGTCACCATACCTGGCTAATTTTTTGTATTTTTAGTAGAGATGGGGTTTCACTGTGTTAGCCAGGATGGTCTTGATCTCCTGATCTCATGATCCACCCATCTCAGCCTCCCAAAGTGCTGAGATTACAGGTGTGAGTCACCATGCCTGGCCTGTCTTTTTTTTTTTTTTTATAATGAGTTATGAGTTAGGCCTATTTATCTTTGGTATTCTTCTTTGTGTTCTATGGCAATGCAGATTCCACTGTGTTCCTCCTTCTTATAAATTTGAAAAATGAGGAAAAATGAGATTGTGTGCCTTTAATTATATTATCAACAATTGAGGGAAAATACATGTGCCATGTATTTTGCCAAGATTATCTTTTCTAAACAAACTGCCTGTTAATTTGTGGGAGTGCTTCTGAGTCATTATTAGCAATGCTTTTGTTTGCTATTGTCTCTTAGAATCTTAATTTCTTACATATATTTTCTTTCATTTTTTTAACTTGATTCTCTCACCATCTTTTATGGTTTCTTAACATTCTTATTTACCAGTAGTAAATACAATTATTATCATTTTTTCTTAGTAGCTCACAGCAACATACATTTATCTGAGAGTCTAGAGTTTAGAAGACAAAAATAGGTTTCACTGGAATAAATTATCTGTCCACAGCACTGCATTCCTCCTAGAGGTCCAGGGAAGAAACTGTCTTCAAAGCCAGCGATGCACTGTCTAGTCTTTCTTGGGCTGTCACTCTGGTCTCTGCTTCTGTCATAACATCTTCTTCTCTGACTCTCCTGCCTCTCTTTTTCTATCAAAAGGCCCTTGTGATTAGATTGGGCACATCCAGATAATCCAGGATTGACTTCTCATCTCAAGATCCTTAATTTCGTTACATCTGAAAAGTCCTATGTGCCATGTAAGGTGATGTAATCAGGTTTTAGGCATTGGGATATGGACATTTTGGGATTAATTATTCTGCAGTGTTCTTTTTTTAGGATAAAATTTTATTTGATTTTTTCCCCTCTACTTTTAAGTTCTGGGGTACATGTGCAAAATGTGTGGATTTGTTACATAGGTAAACGTGTGTCATGGTAGTAATAACTATTTGATTAGAGAATTATCCCATCACCTGGGATTACAGTTATAATTCAGTTAGGTTCTTGTTCTCATGGAGCTTATTTTCAAATGGGAGAAGGAAGACCATGGCAAATAAATATGGTAATTATATGTGGTGACAAATGCTGTGAAGAAACTAAAACAGGTTATCATTTTACAATAAAAAGGTAGCAGGCTCTGATGGTCAAGAGCAGGGAGGCTACAGCCAGACCAGAATTTTAATCTCAGCACTAATACTTTGCCATGTGATCTTGGGCAAGTTATTGAGCCTTTCTGTGCCTTTGTTTCTTCATCTCTGAAAAGGAAATAATCATAGCGCCTATCTCATAGACTTGTTTTAGGGATTACATTAATTAATACATGGAATACATAGAACCCTGTCTGATATACAGTAGGCACTTTGCAAGATTAACTTTCATTATTTTGGTAATTAATACTTCCCGGATACTTTCTATCAGCTGGAAATTATGATTATAACTTGCCCATCAAAATTACCCTATGAAGTAGGTGTTAGTCCCTTTTCACAGATGAAAAATCTGAAGGTTGGAGAGGCTAAATAACTGTCACAAGGTCATGCAGCTAGCCAAGTAGCAGAAGCGCTGCATTTGACTTCTGCTCTGTCCTCAAACATCTTTGCCTCTCTTCATAAGAAGTAAGTTTGATTTTTTCTGAATATTTACTTTCCAGTGGCTCATTAATTAAGCCTATTATATCCATAATCTCACATTTAGGACTAGAGAGAGAATGCACTTTTACTGACAATAAAACTCATCCTTCTTAGCCTTTTTCTTTTCTGATTTTTTTCTTATACAAAAGAAAAATTTTGCTGCTGCCTAAAGTCAGACTGATTATAACCTCAGCAACATCTTTTATATACATTTGATCTAACTTTATTCAAATAGAATTTATTAATTATGAGCCAAATATCTTGCTCCTTAAAGGTTGCATGCAGTTTCCTGTTGCATCTGTACCTTCTACATTAGATGTTTTAGAGTAGGGTGCTTTAGAAAGTATTTCCATTTGTGATCCCCCAGATTTAACCCATTGAGTTGAAATTCAAAATTGCTATTATTTTTCTTTTCATGACTTTTTCAGATGTCTCTTTTCTTTTCCTAATCACAGTTCCATTTAGACCAAATGACATTCAGAAATTCTCACTCCGGTGGTAATCCGCTTTCTTTTACATCCAGTTTTAAACCATAATCACTACCCTCTTCCCTCAATTGCTCAGATAGTTGGTGTATATTTTATTAAGCAATGACTTGCCAGATTTAAGAAAAGTGCTCTCTTAGAGCAAAGCATCATTCTAAAGCCCCAGGGCTTGGCAGCACAACGTGGCTCAGCAGATCCTGAGGCCGTGCATATAAGTTTAATGAGGCTGTGAAGGGAAAGTGCTGTAAAATCCATGAACTTAGCCTATACTAGTTAAAGGAGCATGGACTTTTTCTCCGTCTAAAGAAGTGAGGAATAGGTGAGGACCCAGAGATTGGCAGTTAAGATCTGGCTGTTGGCCCCTCTTGGAGATATGGTGTTTCAAATGGACACCAGAGTCAGGCAGGCCATTATCAGAATTTTGCCTCTTCTACTTAATTGTTGTGTAACTTCCCTGGGATTTTATTCCATCATTCACAAAATGGGAATAACAGTGTTTACAGTGCTTTGTGAGAATTAAATGGCATAATGTACATAAATATTTAGACATACTGGGCACTCCATAATGATAACAAGTATTATAATTAGTTACTACCTGTTCTTTTTACATTCACTTGTGATTTTTTTCTGAATCCTTGAACCCAGTTCATTCCTTCATAAGTGGACCTTCATGATGGTGTAGAGCAAAACCTCTCCTTTGGCTTTTTTGAACTGTTTACCATTTATTTTTATTATTTTAAGGACTAGCATCAGCTTCTCCACATGAACCAATCCATTTTCATGATGCTTAGGCTTAAAAATATTACTGGCACTCAAATTTTTATTGATCAATTGATTGAATCATTCATCAAACATTTATTGACTTCCTACTAGAGTCACTCCTTTCTCCCTATGAAGCTCATAGTCTCTGGCAAGGTCAGGTGCTTGTTTATATGAAGTACAAGACTGAGGGAGAAAGGCAACAACACAAGATGCTGAAATACCACAGAGGAAGCAGTGTTCCTCTCCTGGGGATGGAATGTATGGTTAGGGAAGGCTTCCTAGAGAAGAATATCTCTAGCTTCTTTTTTCTTTTTTTTTTTTGAGATGGAGTTTCACTCTTGTCACCCAGGCTGGAGTGCAATGGCACAATCTCGGCTCACTGCAACTTTCCCCTTCAGGGTTCAAGCTATTCTCCTGCCTTAGCCTCCCAAGTAGCTGGGATTACAGGTGCCCACTACTACGCCTGGCTAAGTTTTGTATTTTTTAGTAGAGATGGGGTTTCACCATATTGGCCAGGCTGGTCTTGAACTCCTGACCTCAGGTGATTCTCCTATCTCGGCCTCCCAAAGTGCTGGGATTACAGGCGTGAGCCACTGTGCCCTGCCTAGCTTGTTCTTTGAAAGTTAAAGGTGTGTTCCAGTGGCAGCTGCCCCAGGGCCTGCTTCCTCTTCCTAAGTCTGTCATATTCTGGAAGGGAGGGGTGGTGCTCCAATCTCTGGTGCCCAAAAACCCAAGTTTATTTCTCTCTTAACACTGGCAATAACCCGTCCACATGACTGTTGCCTTTTAAAACCTCTTAATAATCTCATGCTGTGTTTGTTGTTGATTCCAATCAAATTATCACCAGGGCTGTGTGGGTAAATGCTTTTAAATACTCTCTCATCTTGCTCTTTCCCCTGTATGATGCTAATCTTGTCCCTAAGTAAGTTTCTTCCTGCTCCTTTTGTATCTTCCTTTCTTGTCTTTCCTTCTACCTTTTGTCTCTTGGTGTTTGGTGTTTTTTTTTTGCTTTTTGTACAAAGATTAGTTTCAATGTAGTCTATAGCCTCCTTTGTAAACCAATTAAAAATTTTTTTAATTAAAAAAAAAGAAAGTAAAGGTGTGTTAAGTAGGCAAAGGAAAAAGGGAATTCTGGGTAGAATATAATTACTAAGCCCCAGAGGATGAAACATCAAGGCTTGCTGGGTAAATGATGAGCAATTTGGCATCATTTGAGTAAACATTCAAGGAGAGGTATAGCTGAGGAGAGGATGACAAGAGGAGACATACATTTGGATGTATAAATTTAGATGAAAAGTGCCTAAGAAAACCACCTGACATATAGTAAATGCTTGATAAGTGCACTTATTTCTTTTTCTTCTGAAGACCAGCTCTTGTTTTATAAAATAATATACATTATGCTTTAAAGCCAGATATTATACTTGATTTTCTTTATAGCTTGTTCTGTACTCTCAGGCTTTCTGTAAAATTTTACTTTTTATTTTTGGTTTACAGTTAAGAAAGTCAAAGATGGAAAATACAAATTGTGAGAAAAAATTACAATAGTGTATCCTTAATATCTCAACATCAACAATCACAAAATGAACAAATAAGAGATTAATAAGAAAATCCACTTTTTTTGCTTTCAATAAGAAAATTAAACATCCATACGTCAGCAGACTATTAAAAACGTTTTCTCTTGAATCTATTAGGAGGGAAAAATGCGTTCCTAATGATAAACAGAACTATCCAAGTTGAAAACATTTGATTTTCCTCAGCAATTTTCTTAGCACGTCCTTCTGCCTCCCGCACCCCTCCCAATAATCTTCACATCTTCATTTCTTTGGAGTTTGTTTCAGCTTTGTTTTGATAATGATTGTGTAGACACACTACTTTCATTGTTTCTCACTAATAGTTACCTAAAGCAACTATCTGTCTGCAATTTTTTAGATCATTGTGTTTCTTTTAGAATGCTCTTTGTGTTTCTGCTGCTCATTACTAAGTATACAACAGTGGGGAATTGTCTCTAAAACCCTACTACTCCTTCTTTTGCATACTGGGAAAATCTCCCACAATGAATAATGCCTACTTTTAAGAAATTCAAATATTTCTTTTTCTTTTTTGTAGGAAATTCAAATATTTAAAAGAAAATAAAAATACAGCAACGTGTTGCTTAACGATGGTGATTATGTCTTTTGGTGTCATGGGAACATCTCAGAGTGCACTTACATGAACCTAGATGGTACAGCCTAATAGACAACTAGGCTGTGTGGTATGGCCTTTTGCTCCTGGGCTACAAATATGTACAGCATGTTACTGTTACTGTACTGAATACTCTAGGCAACTGTAACACAACATAAGTATTTGTGTATCTAAACATATACAAAGTACTATAAACATATGGTATTATAATCTTATAAGACCACTGTTGTATATGTGATCCATTGTTAACTCAAACATTATTATGTGGTGGATGATTATTTTAAAAATTTGGATAAATGGGTTATGATTATTTATATTACCAAGAAATCAATCATTTATAAAATCAGTTCTTCTGAGTGACCTTCAACAGAGGTATTTATGCATTGACTATTGCATAATGAAAAAGGAGTATAAATATCTTTATATGAAAATGTCTATGATACGAAACTGGTTAATTTTTGCACATATTTCCAAGGGAATGGGGTGGTTTTAACCTTGATTTCGTATCCCTTTAGATGTCAGTAACCTCTTTAAAGATTATTGTGTTCCATTTTTTTTTCTAGAAAATCACACCAGTTAATGAAGTACAATTGCATGGAGATTTCTTTTGTAACTTGTGATCCCTTGGCAATCTGTTACAGCACATTGGTTATTATGTTAGTCACATTGAAAGAAAAATCTAGGCCGGGTGCAGTGGCTCGTGCCTGTAATCCTAGCACTTTGGGAGGCTGAGGCAGGCAGATCACTTGAGCTCAGGAGTTTGAGGCCAGCCTGGGCAACATAGTGAAACCCCGTTGCTACCAAAAATAGAAAAAAATTGGCTGGGCATGGTGGTGTGCACCTGTGGTCCCAGCTACCTGGGAGGCTGAGGTGGGAGGATCCCTTGAACCTGGGAGGTGGAAGTTGCAGTGAGCCGAGATTGTACCACGGCACTCCAGCCTGGGTGACAGGGCAAGACCCTGTCTCAATAAAAAAGAAAAGAAAAGAAAAGAGAGGGAGGGAGGAAGGAAGGAAGGAAGGAGAAGGGGAAGGGGAAGGGGAAGGGAAGAAAGAAGGAAGGAAGGAAGGAAAAAAGAAAGAAAGAGAAAGAAAAGAGAGAGAGAAAGAGAGGAAGGAAGGAAGGAAGGAAGAAAGGAAGGAAGATCTAATGCTATAAAATTATTTCTGATTTGGGAAAATATCTTTAGGCATGAAGAGCAGGTGTCAGTGGTAAGCCAACTAAGAAATCACAATGTTTAATTCCTTAACTCCCCAGGCCATTACACATTCTCCTGTTAAGCATTTTTTTCTTCTTTAAAATAATACCAATAAGATTTACCTGTATTCCTCTATGGTCTTAGTTTCAGATTTTATTTAGATAAGTTTCTCATTAATTTAACTGGCTACTAATATGGGCAAGAAGAAATTGGGATCAATGGAGACGAAGAGGTTATGTGACTTCTCAGTGTATACATTTTAATATTATTTTGATTTTGGAACCCATGTATGATGTTAGCATTAAAAATAAAGTTAATATACCACCAAGCATTCACTCATCAAACAGGCAAATAAGTTTTCTCAAAATATGTTTAGCAAACTTATGGAAAGCCTGATAATTCTATGCTCCAGCTAGTTATTATTTGGATAATAAAATTAATTAGAGTATGATGCTGAAGAAAGAGCACAAGAAGTGGAATCAGAGCATCTGGGAGCAAGTTTGGCTCATAGTATTTACTAGTTGTGTGACCTTGAGTGAGTCACTTAACTTCACTGAGCTTTACTTCTCTTATCCATGAAATTAGAATGATGATAATAGCACCAGTCTATTTACCTCTTGGAGTTGTTCTGTAGATTCACTAAGAAACACACATGAGAGTGCTTTGTAAACTGCAAAGTCTTATACTTGTGCTAGCTAATATTTTATATTTCAATTAATGTTTCCAAGACTCTATTTTCAAATTCTCAAAGCCACTATTAAGATCATTAGGAAATATGTTTATTTGTTCGCTTAATCTTTTGCTTTCATGCACCAAACAACCAAAGTAAAACTGAGTGTGTGTTTTTCTTCAGTTAACCTAGTCAGCAGGAGCGTCAGAATCATTCTTGGAAGCAAAGAAAATCTGCTCCCATAGAATGGCTATTTTTTTCAGCATTGAAGATCAATATTTGGGAGCTCTAGTTAACTAACACAACTCCCAACAAGCATTTCAGTGGGGATGAATTTACTTTGCTACCCATAGTTCAAAGAGAAACTGCAAGGTATGGTCATTTGTTTGGCGCATTTGTTCACTCCACAAATATGTATTGAGTGCCCACTCTGTGCTGGGTGCTCCTCTAGGCACTTCAGACACGGCCGTGAGCAAGACAGACAAAATGTGATGCTCTCATGGAGCTTACATTCTAGTGGAAAAATAACTGAGCTTACAGCTTTTTTCATCCTAAGCACACAAATACCTTAATGTGAAGAGCATTTCTTGCCTTCTGATAAACAGCTTTAAAACTGTTTTTTGGTAGTAAGATCCTTGTTTCATGTATCCAAGACCAAACATGAAAAACAAATAAAGGTTGCTCTGGCTGGAGTGGGACTGGGGCCAGGGGCCAGGTTGTCTCCTCCTACACTCCCCATCCCTGCTCCTGCCATCCCTCTGCCAGACCCCAGGACTCTTCAGAGGACAGTTTATTTGAAACTTCCACACAGGGCATTATCTCCACATCAGTTTTGATACTGAAGACATCCTGTAAATGCCTGCATCCACAGTCTCCCAAGGGTTTTCTCAAGTTCCTTTCCCCGTCTGGGTCTAATTATCTCTCTCTCCACAGAATAGCCACATTATAGGGTTTCTGATGTTTCTGATAATTATGACAATAACAATAGTTATCACTTATGGAGGACACACTATCTGTCAGGACAGTGCCAGGCATTTTATATGCACTCCTTCATTTAATCCCCAGAGTCATCCTGTGAGATAGGTGTGAATCATCATTTTACAGATAAAGAATGAGATTCCAAGAAGTGAAGTAATTTTCCAAGGCTACAGAGCTGTTAATGGTGGAGCTGGAATTTGAACATACCTATCTGATTTCACAGTAGGAACTCTTTTTTTTTTTTCTTTCTATATTTCAGGCCCATCAGCAGGAAGTAAGGAAATTCTTAACTACTGCTGCTTCCCAAACTCTGTGAAGCTCTTTGACACTCTCAGGGATAGTTCTAACTATGGTGCAAAGGGCTGATTAGAGCAAAGGGCAGCACAATGCTCACTCAAATATGTGTTGAAGGTTATTACACTAGCTGTCATTTATGCATGGCCTACTCCATTCTGAACATTCGACATCCATTTTCACTAATTCTTCCAGCAACTGTGAAAGGTAAATACGATTACCCCTACATTCCTGGTGAAGACTCTCTGGCACAGAGAGGTTGTCACTCACTTGAGGTCTCACAGCTAGTAAGTGGTGAGCCCTCTGCTTGCCTTTATGACAGCTTGGGGCCAAACTATTCCTAGAGTCAAACTATTCCTACAGCCAAGCCCAAGACTCCCACGTCCCCCAAAAGAACAACAACAATTTTAAAAAGAGAAAGAAAACATACTCTCCTAGCCTGCATCTGCTCCTAATCCAGGCCCTACTCCAAGCCGCTACTGTCAGACTCTGTTCTCATTTACAACTGGGTGCTAAACTCTCTAACTCCACCAGCATGAACCCTCCTAACTCTATTTCCTTGTCTGACAAATTTTGTCCCTCCATATCCCTCTCCTGGCATCTTTTTCTTTTGGTTTCTCCACACCCATTCCAAACTATTTTATTTGTTTCCTCTTCAAGCCTTTTATCACAGCATGAATCTGTTTATATTTTCATCCTTTTATGAGAAACAGGATGGTGCACGGGTTGTTCTGGAGCCTTTCTGCCTGAGACTGAAACTTTGTTTTACTCTACTGTATAGTTTTTAACCTCGGGAAAACCACTTATGCTTTCTGTGTCTCAGTTTCCTCATTTGTAAAATGAGTAAGGGAATATAACCTATATCATAAGTTTTTGCAAAGTTTAAATGAGTTAACACATGCAGAGATTTTAGAAAGGTGTCAGGCCTGTAGTGAGTGCTTCATACATGCGAGTTTTAATTATTCTCTTTCCTGTAACCATGTCCCATTCTCTCTCCATCTTTCTTTTTCTCTCATCTATATTTTACTCTGCTTTAGCTACACATTGTTTTAAAAAGTAAAAACAGAGTTCCTATAAAATAAGTTCATTATCATTATTCTTTTTTTTTTTTTTTTTCAATTTGGTCTACATTTAGACGCCTACATTAGCCAGACACTGTACTAAGGAAAAAGAAGGAATATAAAGATGAATAGCTGGGCGCAGTGGCTCACGCTGTAATCCCAGCACTTTGGGAGGCCGAGGCGGGCGGATCACAAGATTAGGAGATCGAGACCATCCTGGCTAACACGGTGAAACCTCGTCTCTACTAAAATTACAAAAAATTAGCCGGTGTGGTGGCGGGCACCTGTAGTCCCAGCTACTCGGGAGGCTGAGGCAGGAGAATGGCGTGAACCCAGGAGGCAGAGCTTGCAGTGAGTGCAGATTGTGCCACTGCACTCCAGCCTGGGCGACAGAGCGAGACTCTGCCTCAAAAATAAATAAATAAATAAATATGAATAAAACATGCTTTTCTGTGAAGGGTTTGTTAGTTTTTTAATTAGTCAATCATGCTTTCCATGTTTTCATGAAATGGATGAATTTATGTATTTATAGGTCAATATTTATATCTATTGGTTTTATCACCTACATCCTTCCCTGAATCTATCTACTTCTCTCTATCTATTCTGCCACCACTCTTTATTTTTTATTTTACCTTTTTTACAGATAGGGTCTTTCTCTGTCCTACAAGCTGGATTGCTGTGATGTGATCATAGTTCACTGCATCCTTGAACTGCTGGTCTGCCACCACGCTTATCCAACTAGCACCATCTCTCACATAGACTCATGCCTTTCAACTGGTCCTACACCAGCCTCTTCAGTGCTTTCTGGCCTACTTTCTATTCAGCAGCCAGAGCCATCTTTGTGAACGGCAAATCTGATCTTGCCAGCCTCAGGCCTAAAACCTTTCAAAGGTCCTTTCATTGTTTTTAGGAGAAATAACACAGTCCTGTGTGATCTGTCTCTGCTTCTCTCTTCTGCCTCCTCCAGTGTTTCTCCCACATTCCCTGGTTTGCTTTCAGTCCCTCCATTGCACCATCCCCTCTCCTTCAGATACACTTCAGATATCCTTCCCTCCTGAAATACTCTTCCTCACAACTCCTTTTTCTGCTATGCTTTGACAATACCTACTCACCCTTCAGATTAAAGAAAGTATTATTCCCGTGGAATGTCTTCTTGACCCTCTCCTCTAGGTCAGAGCTTTTGTTTGTCTTCGTTTGGTCTGGTTTAGTATTCTCTGAGTACATTTGAGTACCTAGACTTTAAGATTTTGGATCCAAGTTCTCTTCTTTTTCTTGAGCATTCACTTTGTATAATTCGTTAGTGTGATTTTACTTGGCTGACTGTAGGTCCATTAGGGAAGGAAGGGGCCATGTCTATTTTTCTCACCATTGTATCTCCAGAGTGCAAGGCAGCATGTCACTCACTGGAATAATTTAATAAATATTAGCTGAATAAAGATTGAATGAATGAATGTTGTCCTGCCATTGCTTAATTTTACCAATGTGCCAGCAATTCTTTAGTAATAAAGTAAATTACTTTTAGCAATGGGAACATGATAAATGTGAGGAAGCTAAGAGGAGAATAAGAGATTATCTTGAAACAAAGTGCAATTTGGAATTTTTGTCTTTTAAAGACTTAGGTAATGAGTCTATCAGGAATTCTATGTGAATTAGGAATCTATAAAGCACATTAAAGATGTATACTTCCTATTTCTTGGGCTTGGGTTTCCACCCTAAAGCTGCCACTACTTGTGATTCTGACAGTTCAAGACATCTCCACTATTTCAGCTTTCTGCATCTTTAATGTCCTGAAATTTATTTTTTACATTACTTTTCTTCAGCCTCAAAAAATCTATTTGCAAGTTTAGCAATTACCATTTAATTTATTAAACTGATAAGATTTAGGCCACAATGGTTCTATAAACAAAAAGATCAAGAATGGTAAGTTGTTAATCTTGAAACCCCCAATAAACAATAAATGCTTCTACTTGAATTAAACTTAAAATCATTATTGAATGTTTCAAATCCCATGGTACACAGAGACAGCAAATTACACAGATACAGATCTTTCCCCTTCTTCCGAGTGGGTGAAAGATAATTTCTGTGTGTTTAAAATGTATGGGGAAAAAAGGAAACATTTAGAAATTACCTTCTTGTAATAATTGTTATTTGATGGCATGTTTTAATTAGAAGACACAATAAACTAAACTTCATAGAACATCAGCTGGAAAGGGCTTTAAAACTAATCTCTTGAACCACCTTAATTAACAAACAATGGAATCCATGTTCAGAAAACTGATATGACTTAGGTGTGCTCAATAAAGTTGCAGACTGAGGGACAGGACAAGAAAAGTGCCTCATTACTCATTATTAAATTTGAAGACTGACAAATAGCTATTCAAAGAGATGTGAGGGTAAACTATACTAGGCACCCAGAATATAGAGTGAAGTCAGAAAGTTTTAAAGCTGTCTTGCTTTATAGTCCTCTTTGCATATCTCTGTGGAACATTCTTTTACAGTTCTCTAACACCCTGAAATTCCTTATCAAATTGAAGGATTATCTAGTGAAGATCTGTGTTCATTTTGTAATACTTGTAGAGTCATGAGTAGTATTAGAACCCTTTATTTCCATGCATTTGATCTGGGTGTTGCTAATGATAGATGTGAATCTAAGAGGTCTCCTTGTTGTCAAAATGTCTCTAGCACAAGGATTTATTTGGCTTTTTCCAGTATTCATGAGTGACTGATTTATGTCACTAAATGTCAAGATACCCCTCAAAATGATACAAAATCACAAGATGAAACTGTCAAAGATAAATATACTTTATTATGGAATGAAAGTTTTTATGGGGATGGGAACTGTAATCATACAATGAGAGGAGGCTATATCTATTATTAACCTATAATCAGCTTTGTAAATATTTTTAACCCCTTTGATATGAGTTAAAGATGTAGCATTCCCAGGATAGATGAGATGAAGAGAGTTTTCTAAGTTAGGAGTTAGGAAGTGATACCTGCTTTTGTCCTTATTATATTACTCGAGGTCAAAAACTGGCTTTTGGGCATGGGGAGAGGTATGCAGCATGATTAATTATTAAGGAATCTGGAAAGGACCTTTCATGAATGAATCTGCAGACTGTTCAGGAATCATCTTTTTGGTCATATTCTACGCTGCTATGGGTTAGATGGAGGTTGGGGAGGAAACAAAAGCAACTAGGAGAAGGCTATTAAAAGGATACAATAAGTGAAGAGACTTCCTGGGAAATGTCTAGTTGCTGATAGAGGCATTTTTCTGTTAGTAGAATGTGTACTTGTGTAGGAGAGAGTTGTGGAGAAAGAAATGTCTAAGCAATAAAAATCTAGAGTCATGTAAAGTTTTATTTAAGTTTCTTTCCTGATATTTCAGTAAAAATTAGAATATGATAACTAGATTAATTAGAACATAATTAATGTAACATATTAGGTGAAATTTAGTATTTGGCAATAAAGAGTATCACTAAAGACAAGCTTATTGATAACAGATAAAGGAATGGATAAGCAGCTGGCTGGCTGGCTGGATAAAGGGTGTGCACAAAGAAGATAGGATGGAAAGAGGAAAATTGTAATATATTTGAACTATTTGTTGAAAAAAATAACTATTTCCAGATTTGTGGCTATTTTAAAAATTAACAATAGTTGCCTACACTTACAATAATGCTGTCATTTATACATCATTCAGTTGTGATACAGAAACAATAGCAATTAACAACAGTAACATGCTAGAAATGAAAGTGATGCAGTATGCATGAGAAAGTGGTGAGGCTCCCTCAGAAATTTTTTGACCCCTTTATGTCCATTTGATCATAATAATATAATTGAATTCCATTCCTTGGGCTATTAAAGCCACTTCCCATCATGAGCTACTATAGTAAACTTTAAAAATCAAGGAAATTACAAACTGCTCGGCTAGCCTCAGCTTTAACAGCTATACCAATTTTAAAATATTAAACGGCTTTCCTATCTAGATGCTAAACTTTAGTTCCTCCATCTGTGAAATGAGTAAACTTGACAAGATGATCTTTAAGGATTCTTAAAACTTTTAATTTCTATTTCTTAGTGATTCCAGTTAAACTACATAGAATCTATCAAGTTAACTAGGTTGTGCATTCATTTCTCCTTATGTATTAAAAATGCAAAGAAAAGATGTAATGTTAGTGACAAAACTTTCAAGTAATGAAACTTATGCTTCTATCTCACCTAAGTTGGAATTTGCACTAGAAAACTGGTCTTGTCCAGTCTAAGTCATGTACAGTACTTTCTGTTCTGAAAGCTTATCTTAAATGTTCTCTGATGATTCTGACGCAATTTCTGATCAAGATCCACAGCTGGACTTTAAAAATCTTTCCTGGGTATTTGTGATGCAGTTACGTGAGTTGGGAAAATGTTTCAACATGCCACAGCTGCTCATTCATATGCATAAGCCTACATAGATGTTGATTTAAAGAAAGAAATATGTCTTGCATTGTAAGTATGCTTCTTGGATGGCGTATGTACTTTCATTTTTGAGAACCTTCAGGTACAGAAGGTGTCTATATTTTTCAAGGGATAAATTACATATTCATGTCAAGCTTTCATTATATCTTTGACCCCATAGAGAAATGTACCATGGTGTCCAACCGTGGTTTAAGCTCTGTGACAGTGGTTACCCCAAATAACATCAGAGTTTCACTTATTGCTGAAAAGAAGAAATAGTTTTCCTTCTGAATTAGGCTCACAATTTAAAAGGAGTGAAATAGATTATTTACATGAGTTTCTGCATTAAAGTGTGGTAAGTTATTCAAATTTTATAGTGAAGGCTTAATGACTTTCCCTTGGTTCATAGAGGCATCTGTGAGGATAGGAGTCAATGTTACTTCATCCCAACTCACTGCTTCTAAACTCACTTGCCAAAGAGGTCATAACTAAAGGCAATGAAGCCCGAATAGGTTCATTGTCTCACTAGCTGAGGAGTTCTAGCAAGACTTATGAATTTGCTTGATATTGGTATTTAGATGGGCGGGGTAGACAAAGTAGAGCTGAATGGCACATGAACTTCTTAGATCTCCTGCAGTTTGACCTATCCCTACTAAAACCACTGAGCCATGACCAATCACTGGGTGACACATGCCAGAAATCAAATCTAGTGATGCAGCCTCATGTGACTTTGCCCAGTTCTCCAGGTAGAGAGAGTCCAACCCAACAGTGACAAGTGACAATTTTTGCAGGGTCTCCAAGTATGTTAGGGCAACGCCTCACAAACTCTAATGTGCATACAAATTATCTGGGGAATCTTGATAAAATGCAGATTCTGATTCAGTAGGGTTGGGTTGAGGCCTGAGATCTTACAATTCTAAGAAGGCTCTCATTTAATATTTATGCTTTTGGTCTGTAGACAACATTTAGTAGAACAAAACTCTAGAATAATTCATTTCTTCCTTCAGATGCCTGCATAGCTTACTCCCTCATTTCTTTTAGATCTTTGTTCAAATATCACCTTATTAGCATGGCTTTCCTTGCCCACTATATATTTCTCTGTCACTATCATCTTTCTCCTGCTTCTTCTTTCTTTATACTACTCATCACCATGTGACACATTTTACATTTATTTGAGAGGGGCTTTTTTGGTTCACTGCTTTGTTGTTTCCTTATAACATGGACTGAGGCATATTATGTATCCAGAAAAAAAATACCTATTGATTGAATGAATGTATAAATGAATAAATGAACCATGTAGTCACTCTGCCACAATTCCATAAACCAGACTACACTTATGAGTCTCCAAGCAATTATCAACTCTGCTTTTTGGGCTTTTCTTTCAACTCCAGTACCTTATTAAAGAATAAAGGGTGGATGAAATCAGGTCCCTTCACTATCTACTGAAGTTCCTGATCACTGGTAAGGACTGTACCATCCACGACTTCTCTTCTACCTGCAGGCCATTCTGAAATCCTTGCAGTCTCTCCAACAATGTCCTGAGAGGTCATATTCAAGGCAAAAGAATTTGTGGTTCTCACAGGGACCACTTGGCTCTTAACTCCATTTTGAGCTTTAGCTAATACTAGCTACTGCCTACCTAGTTCTCCAAGTCAATGTCTGTGGCTTATTATTTCAAACCTAATCAGTTATCTCACAATAAATGTAGATATTATTAGAAAGAAGGCAGCAAATACAGATCAGATTTGCCCTGATCTGACTTGGGGAAATGCTGTGTTATCTTTTTTGAAAAATGTATAATTAGGTTGTAATCAATTCCCTTTTTATTCATCAATGGTGTCAAAGTTGAGTTTCAGAACTTGAAAAAAATGTTAGTGCTTTAATCATCTTGTCTTTGTGCTATATTTCAAAACAACAGCTGTAGATTTTCTGCAATGCAGGGGAAATGGAGTTTATCTACTAGGGTTGCTAAAGGTTTTATAACTGAAAACCAAAAAGCACCATCTAAAAACTGTGTCAACACCAAATGTCCAAACCAGGATTCAATTACCATCTCTGCATCTAATATAAAAACCCTATGCCATTCCTTCAATATTTACTCAGCAAACATTTCTTAAGCACCTACTATTAATATATGTCAACACACTGAAAACATTATATTGCATTTAAATTAAGAGCAGACCCATTCAATAACTCATTAATAAACCATAGTCAAATTCATATTGCATGGATTAACACAAGATATAAAATGAGTGATAGAAGAGTCTATCACAGCTCCTAGTGCTGTCTAGGAGCTCACTTGGGTGGAGAGGTGTGCAAACTGTGATAATGTGCACACCAGGTATTTATATACAGTTTTGGGGAACTCAGATAAAGAATCAATTAATGCTGACTAAGCAGATTAAAAATGGCTTTGTAGTGGAATTGACATCTGAGGGCTCTCAGGATGAGTAGGAATCCTGCAGGTGGAAAGGGAGAAAGGCAATTCTGGGTAGAGGATTCCACAGAGCAAAGGCATAGTTCAGGAACAAGTGTAAGAGCAGAGAGCAGTCCTGTGTAGCAGGGGGACAATGAGAAAGGCTGATACTGTGGGTGGTGGAGGGGTGAGTGGGGAATGGAGCACAGAAGTTGGCTGGGAATATATTGTGAAGGACAAGGAGTTAGTGCACAGGCATCTTGGTGTCATATCTCTTAGAAAGATAATTCTGAAATCAAAGGGGAAAGTGTCTGGGAAGGGTAAGGAAAGGGAAGGGGTACCTGTGGGTGCACATGTGTGTAAGGCATTATATTTCCTTGTGTGAAGTGGCATTACAGTAACTTCACTAACTGGGTATAGGTAATTAAAGGTTTTACAATAATTAACTTCGCATAGTGCTTAAATGGAATTATTATTGAAGTACAACATATGTAATCCTCTTGAAAGAAAGAAAAACAACAACTTCATTATTTTCCTCTTCTTATGAAAGTAATACATGTTAATTTCAAAGTAAGTGCATGATAAAATTGAATTTTAAAAGATGGCAAAAATGAATCACAATCACACCACCAGAGAAAAACATCGTATATGACTCTTCAAATTGGTGTCAATTCTACCACCATGAACCAGACATTGAATAAGATTGAGGATGGATAGAGCAATGTGGACAACTGGAGACAAGCTCATTTTAAGCAGAAGTGAGTAAAATTGTGATCTCACTTTGTGAAGTGAAACTTGCCAAAGAAGACATTTATTGCTACATTATGATAATTACACATTTTATAAATTATTTATAATTATCACAAAAATATGCTAAGCACTATGAGGAACACAGTTGGAAATGGTTTTCTATTTTGCAATACACATTTCTTTAGCAATTCCTTTATGTCTTTGAAGCAAAAATGAAAAGCGCAAGTAGTAAAAATGAAGAATCCCTTCAACCTTTAATTACCTTCAAGTGAAAACTCAGGTACTGAGGAATGGTAGGCTTTTATCCACTAGTTCATCAACTCTTTAAGAAATACCAAGTAGGACACCAGAGATAGAGCTATCAGTGAACAAAATATAGGTATGATGTCTGCATGCATGGAACTCACAATTTTGTAGTTTAGCAAGATATTCTTTCTCCCTCCACTCCTGAATAGAAATTTAACCCATTTTTCAAGGTCTGGCTCCATTTCCACATTTCCATGGTGCACTCTTGCACTGTCCTGACCCCTTCAGGCTTATCCTTTCTCTGACATTCCATAATTCTTAGAAATACTGCTGCTAAGATCATTCAATTTGATCATATGTTACCAGGAACCATACTCTATTAAATGTATAAAAATCTCTTTTCCTCAACTAAATTAAAAAAGTCCTTGAAGACAAAGACTATGCTTATTACTTAAGGTTAGGGGCAGATTTTTGTGAGCATCTGATAATACTGAGAAATACATTTAGGAAGTTTTTGATAAAGCATTTGATTATGACTGAAAAATGTATTTACTGAAAGCCTAATTCTTGATCATACTAAAAGATATGCCAATAAAATCATCTCTCAGCACTGTCTTAAGGGTTGAACGACTCACAATATGGGTGCAGATAAAGGGCACTTGGTGAGAATTTCCTAATGGAATCTCATGAGGCACTCTTCATTTGTTATTTTAAAGGTAAATTATTCATTATTTCCTAAAACTGTTATACAATTTAAATGTCTCTAAACAACAATTCAATCACTTTTTCATTGAAAACTGCAGTTAAATTAAGGCTCAGTTACACGTAAAGTTTGGATAGGAGAGGAAAGAAATCCGATTGCTTGATGTTGCCATTACCACATTCCCAACTAATTTAAAGCTGCAACAGATTAGTATACAGTTAGGCTATTAAAACAGAGAAGTCATTCTGTGAATCCAATCTGTTCTTTGGCATTTTGTAAAAAGCTTGTTGTTATTTGCAGGTTTCTTTACAAGCACTTTAAAAATCAATTTGTATGATTTATAGGACATGCTTTGAACAAGCATCTTGATAAACTACAACATAGTAACCAAATTAAACATATTGCTTAAAGGAAACCAAGATGTAAGGAAGCTCCAGTAGAAAGATGAAGATTTACATTGATAGAACAGGGACATGTTTGTCCTTTTTTGTAAACTTTAAAGCTTGAAATCATTCTGTTCAAGGTTATTTGGACACTTGATCACTATCGAGAGCTTCTAATTGCTTGTCTATGATTCTAACCATCTTATCGTATGCAGAATTGTTTGAGATGAGATTTTTCAGAAACAGGAAAATAGGGACATTTATGCTGCAATGTCAGGTGATGGTGAAGGGCATACAGTTTGAGACTGAAAAAAACAGCTATAAAGAAAATGGAAGATTCCGATGAAAAAGTTCTTACTCTATATGAAGTAGAACTTGTTATTCAAATGGTGCCAGCATGTATCTTTTAATTTTCAGCTTTATAATGGATACTTATTTTTTTTTGAGATGGAGTCTTGCTCTGTCACCCAGGCCAGAGTGCAGTGCCTTGCTCTTGGCTCACTGCAAGCTCCACCTCCCAGGTTCATGCTGTTCTCCTGCCTCAGCCTCCCAAGTAGCTGGGACTACAGGTGCCAGCCACCACACCTGGCTAATTTTTTGTATTTTTAGTAGAGACGGGGTTTCACCGTGTTAGCCAGGATGGTCTCGATCTCCTGACCTTGTGATCCGCCCGTCTCAGCCTCCCAAAGTGCTGGGATTACAGGCGTAAGCCACTGCACCTGGCCTATAATGGATACTTTTTAAAGCATTTGTCCCTACTGAAATACAAGTGTACTAATATTTAACAAATAGAAAGACTTTTCAAAACTATCTGAGAAGAGAATGTTTCCTTGGTGTTGCCATCCTCTATCTGTGGCCATCACAAATCTCCTCTTTCCCACTCTCTGGCCATATCTGGCCTAGGCCACATAGGAAAAAACATTTATTAAAAATTTTGAATAAATTAATTTCAAATTCTAATTCTAAAGCCAGGCACAACTGAAAGTAACATGTCAAAACATGCATGGAAGAAAATATTTTCTTTATTCATGGGCAGACCATGTGTTTGGCCACCATTAATGGTAAGATCTAAGCTGTCACAGGCAAGACACAAACCTCAGTCTTCCAAACAATAGACCCATTGATGCTAACACATCATCACTTGAAAAGGAGCTCCTAATACTCATATGCACAGAGATTCTTCCTTGATGACATCTTATACTCTCATGTTCAGCTGTTTGATACTCCTCTTTGCTAGCCATATGGACCAAAAGCAATGCACTTCATTTCTTGAAGACAGTAGCCATATTCCTCTTCTTTTTTTAATAACAAGATCTGACCCATAATTGTGTGCTTACATTAAGTACGTTTCATTTCCAAAGGAGCAACCTATATATGAATTTTCTAAGAAATCAACCATACAATAAGTAACATCCCAGTTGTCTCATTGAGCCTCATTTTAAACACAGAAACAGATGTTTAAATAAACCAAAGAGCAGGGCATGGCTAATCCAATTTAGGATATCTCATCAAGTTTAAGTTGGCTAATCTAATTTACATGATCTCACTGAGTGTCACAGTTTATAGTGATTTATTTCAAACAAGGGATATTGTAGGAGTAAAGGCAAAAAAAAAAAAAATCAATCAAGGACCTCCAAAAGCCATGTTAGTGTTAATGAGAAGTAAGTTAATGCCATGAGAACAGAATATGGTCTACTGGTCTGTTTCTGCAGATGAAATCTCTCCCTTTTGCTTCTTAAGTCTTAACTGTTTTTACAGTATCCATTGGTGACCGAAAGTATGTACCACACAAGAATATAAATGAAATAAAGCTGATGCTGGTTGCTATTTATTTGAATTCACATTTTCATAGGCCTTTCTAACTGTCTGATATTTTCCTGGAAGATTAGAGGTAACAAAGCCACGGTTCACGTTCTTTGGACATGAACCATCAATTTTTCACTATAGGTAGGTTTACAAAACACCAATGATGGTGACTCTAGTTAATAAAAATTATTAGTAATGAGGGTACAGATCCACACAGAGACATATCAGAACATTATTAGTTTGAGTTCTGACTGACCTTCAGGTTGATATTGTGCTATAATCGTCACTGTCTGTCCAGCCCCCTTTAGTGCAGCAGCTGCCTGTTCGTGGGATGCACCACGGAGGTCAATGCCATTCACCTGAAAGACAGGAAGCCAGAGAATCTTGGTATTTCATAAGGCATATTATCCTGATAGAAGAAAAAAGTTTCCCCAAAACCAGGCTAACATTATACCACATGCCTCAGAAACCCCTCATATCCTACTCAGGTGTTTGTGGACTTTCATTGTCTTAATCACTTTTAGTTAGGAGAGACATTAAATTTCACTTTGTGGTGTTTGTGCCACGGTCTGACCGGGTTGGAAACATTTTTATCTATCCATGTTCTAGTGTATGCATTTAATATGCCTCTGTGAGCTTCCTAGATTTCTAGGGTAAATAGGGATAAATATGAGCCTTCAAAATTAGAGGGAAAACAGGATGATAAAGAGAGACACATGTAATGTAAACAGACAAATATATGCTAAAAGATTAAAACATTCAGGTGAGATTCTGCAGACATGGTATAAAATGGGGCCAGCTGGTTGCCAAATCCCTCTCTGTGGTCAATTGCCTAGCCTTGTCATCCTGAGCCTGGTTAGACAGCCTTAAGCCTTGTTTTAAAATATACTTGACTGTCCTATTTCTCATATACAATTCTAAAATGAATTCTGACAAAATGAAATAAAGAGTGCCTGGAGTTTATTTAGCTATTGCTAACTCCCATTTTGGGTCCCATACTGAAAGAGAAACAGAAATGTCTTAAAAGCTCCAAACTCTGCCAGGGTGAAAAGCATTCTTAAGTCAAATTTAATAAGAAGCAAATGCTAAAATTTTTCTTGAATCAATTCAGTCTAAGTCAATACAGTGTAATTAATAAGTGCTCTCCAATGACAGAGTTCTCTGTCTGCCCCAGAAGAGGGACAATGAGTGGAGAACAAACGGAGACAAGATAAGCCCTCAAGAAGTTTTTCTGATGAACACACAGTAAGTATGGTTTTCTAACCTATAAAAAAGTAGCTTTTTGCAGATGATAGCAGAATTCTGCTTCCTTTTATTCATGGGGCAGGTTGATATGGGCTATGAAAGAAGAATAAAAGAACTGATTAGCTTATATACATTCAAAATATATAATCGTATTTTGCTTTTCATCAATCCTATTTGACAATGACATTGGGTGGTAGATGGGGGTTACTACTTTGTTTTCCCCATCAGGCCTGGGACATCCATATGCTTACATTCCACATCATGATCCTCTCATAATAACTTCGTTAACGTCTCCTTATTCTCTTTTGTAATTTTCCTTGCCTCATCCTTGGCTTTCTAGTGTGGTGAACTCCTTACAGAAAGCATTGATTACATGGTAACATTGGGGAGTCCACTGAGCTAGGCCTGATCTGGCTGTGCCACTTTCTTGCTGACTGTCATACTACCTCTCTGAGCCTCAATTTTCTCCTCCCTTGGAGGGAAGGGACTGTTAGGCTATATGAGTCTAAAGCCCCCTTAAAGTATAAAATTTCAGATCTATTCTTGAATTATTCTTGGTAGATATAGTCATTTCAGACACTGTCTAGGCTATTGACGAGTCAGAACTATGACTCTGCCGGCCAGAAGAGACAGGAAAGGTAATTAGATCCAGGCTACTGTCTGCAGGAAGCTGAATTACACAAACTTCACATGCCAAATAATTTATTCTCTTGTCAAACAGTTAAGGTTAACTTTTTATAAAAGAATAATACGTGATCATGGCAAATAAATTCTGTTTCAGAAAGGTCTAAAAGGAAGAGGTAAAAGTTCCCTCACCATCTCCATTTCCAGTGGTAACCACTTTTGTGTACACCTTTTTCTTTTATGATCATCTAATATTTCTTTAATCATAATTCTAGTTCCATAAGTTTTCATGTTATGGCAATTTGTACCTGAGCTTAATGACAGAAAAGGCAACAATTTCTAAATTGGTGGTAAACATTTCTTTACAATTTTTAAATGTAAGGCCATTTATTATAATTGGCAAACTATAAGATGAAAATGAAGGCAGCAGATGAAATGAAGGCAACAGAAAAGCTCAACTTTTCACAACCAATAAAATTAGCACAACCTAAGAAATAATTTAGAAAAAAGTGTTGTTAGAAGATATGTTGTAGATCTCCATTCCATTACCCAAGATTATGCCAATTCATGATTCTAAATAAATCTTTTTAAAGTAATAGATTAAAAACTTATCTTCAGTGTATACGTAAATTCTGCATTTCATCACACAGCTATGTTTATTCAACACTATCTTTTGAAAATGGGCCATTTAAGAAGACATAGCAATTTCCATTCTGTTTAATGCACAAAAATCACAGTGGATAGCAGCAAAGGACTGGGCAGGGCAGGAGTGGGGGCGGCATTGAGGAGAATTTGATAATTCACATTATGATTATTCTGCACATTGAGGAAAGATAATTCACACTTCTAAAACCTCAAGACTTCCCTTTTTAAATAACCAAAATAAACCCGACACCTTGCTGACACTTCCCCACCCCTAAACAAACTGATGACTTTTTTTCTTTTTTTGAGATGAAGTCTTGCTCTGTTGCCCAGCCTGGAGTGCAGTGGCACGATCTCAGCTCACTGCAGCCTCCACCTCCCGGGTTCAAGCAATTCTCCTGCCTTAGCCTCCTGAGTAGCTGGGACTACAGGCGCGCGCCACCATGCCCAGCTAATTTTTGTATTTTTAGTAGAGATGGGGTTTCACCATGTTGGCCAGGATGGTCTCAATCTTTTGACCTTGTGATCTGCCCGCCTCGGCCTTCCAAAGTGCTGGGATTACAGGCGTGAGCCACCACTGATGATTCTTTTATACATAAAACTGAAATAGTTATGGCAGCAAAAGATTTTGATGGCAATGAAAGTTTGTAAACTGTGTTTCAATCTCTTTTTCTTATTTCCAAAGTGCAAGATGCAGGGTTCTCAGTCTTTCAGTAGTGCTTTTCCTGTAAATAATCCTTCATTTTGTTTGGCAAAGGCAGTTTCTGAATTAAGTCTATTCTGGTATACTGACATATAACAAAATGACACAGGTACTGCAACGAGTGTACCTGCATGAACCGAGACACTGGCTTGGCCAGTCTGACAAAGTAAGTTGCAGATCCAGGCAGCTGAGACCTTGAATAACAAAAAGTTCCATTTTCAGAGTCCCTGATTGAATGCTCAATTAGATCAACTATGGATGTATGCCCTTCCACATCTGGCTGTTCATAAAAGCTAAACCTACCATTTGAGTGCTCAAGTCTATTGTCAAGTGTGTTACCATGGGGGCGAAAGCTCAAGCTTAAAAGGTAACAGTCTTCAGAACTGTCCCAATCAAGGAAAGAACCATCTGGCAGGATTGCTAGTTTCCCTTCTGCCTCCCAACATGTGATTTGGTCCCCAGTACCATCCTTGCTTTGCAAGATCTTTTTAGCTCCTCTGTAAGGCTTGTCACTACCATGGGACCATTACTTTGCACTGAGACATAAACTCTTGCAACACCAGGAGCAAAGTTAAAATCAAAATTCAAATGACAGAGCATACTTTCAGCCATGTGGGCTTCTGTGCCAGTAAGTCCACTGAAGTTCCTTTGGATTTGATTATTTTGCATTGGAGGTAGCAATGGTGAGAGTGGAGGGACATCATCGTGACCCACTCTGGGGCTCTGCAACATGACTCCCGTGATGCCAGTCAACAACCCATTCATGGACTGATCCACAAAGATCTCTGGGGCAACAACTAGGTTCTGGTCTACCTGACTCTCATCTTCGGGGAAAGAGCGCCCTCCCACTTGAAAAGGAACCACAGAGACTTCCATGGTAGAAGAACTGTCCAGACAATAGCTACTTGATCCTTCCAAAGGACACATCCCCTCATCTAAAGGCACAGTATATTGAATGTAGTCCTGAGGCAGAAGTCCAATAACGACAGGCACATGTTCATCCAGGCGAAGATACAGGTCTCCGTTCTGAGAAGCCCAGCTTTCCAGTGAATTGGCTTGTTCCTGGCATGCGGTCTCAGACTGAAGGTCGTGGAAATCCTTCCGGACGCCATTCAGGGGTGGACTCGGACTGGAAGAGTGGCCTCGACTCTCACCTCCATCTTGATGCACGTCTCCTCAGAGTTTGTGGGTCGAAGAGGCCATGGCATGGGCAGTGATGGCTGCGGAGGGAGGTGGCCTTATTGGCCTCTGAGCTCTCACGTCTTTAAAGACTATCGTGGCTGAGGAGGAGGAGAAGGTGTCCTCATCGGCAGAGCTCCCAGAGGGTTTGCCCGCCTTGCCTTTTGGCTTCTGTTTGGCAGAAAGCCACCTTTTTAACGTACCCATCAAGCTTTTGGTTTTTGATCTGTCTTTTTTTTTTTTTTTTCCGCCTTTTTCATTTTCCCTGTCGATATCGCAGTTGGCCGTATCTTTACCATAGCAGCTACCAAATAAGGAATTATCTTTCCAAAGTCACTGGCTAGCGATGGTTGTTGTACTACCACGAAATCAGTTTATTTTTTACTTTTATTCAAGTTAAAACATTTCCAGAAGGTTTTAAAACTAATTTTCTTCATTATGACTAGTTACCTAATCCAAGGGATGAAAATACTAGGGGATTCACTTCTGGCATGATGGAATGAGATGGTCGGCCGGGCGCGGTGGCTCACGCCTGTAATCCTAGCACTTTGGGAGTTCGAGGTGGGCAGATCGCTTGAGCCCAGGAGCTCAAGACCAGCTTGGGCAACATAGGGAAGAGCCCGTCTCCGAAGGTGGCTGGGCTACGCTTCCTCGCCCACGACCGGCGTGACTGCTGCGCTGGCCTTTCCTCCAGCAACTCCTCCTCCTGCCTCCTTCCTCCTCCGCCTCCAGCTTGTGTGTACTTTTTAAAGATTCACTATATGCACATGCAAGCACATGACTTTATTTCTCTTGCTTTCCTTACATACATATTTCAAAATATTATTGCCTTTTTATTTAACTGAATAGATGATATCATATATAATTTGGCAGCTTTTGTTTTGCTTTTCATTGAGCAATGTATCTTGGACATCTTTCATTATCATATCAGCTCATATCATTCTACCTTTTTAATAAAAGCCTAGTATTCCATGTTATGGATGTGCGAGCACTTTTCAGTGAGCTCCCTCTTGATGTGGTTAAGGTTGTTTCCAGTTTTTCTGCTACTATGAACACTTATAAAAGTGTTTCTGAAGGATAAATTCCCCGGAAAGACTTCTTGGTGAAAGGGTATATGCATTACTTGTTTTTTTTTAATTTGCTATTGCACATTTTCAAAATGATTATTTATTCATTAAACATATAGAAACTAATAAACAAGAAAACAAAAACAGGCCATAATCTAATTGCCCAGATAGTGTATTGATATGAAAAATAAAATTAATATACACATATCATATCCATATATCATAAGTAAGGCACAATGAAAAGACATACAATTAAAAGGCTCCCCTACCTCCTATTATTCTCTACAAAGGTAACCATGTGAATGGCTTCTTGTATGTACTACTAATTATTTTTGTTGTGAATATAAGCCAGTTTATAAAATATATAATTTAAAATTTTATACAAATAAGATCATGTTCTACACCTTGATTTTTTCCACTTACTAATATACCTTAGTCAGCTTTCTAATTTACACATTTCTTCCCATTAACCTCATTCTTTTTAATAACTATGAGTGTTCTATTATTCAATGAAAAACAATTTGTTTTACCAGTGCATGGCTGATAGACAGCTAGGTAGCTTCATTATTTTGCTATTATAAACAATGAGGTAATAAATATCATCTAACAGTAAGTTGTTGAGTAAAGGATATGAATGTCAAATTTTGATAGGTATCGCCAGACTGCCTCTAAAAGTGTAGTATTAATTTATATGCCAACAAATAATATATGATTTTCAACTTCCTCACACTCTTGTAATAGTTACATATACCTCAACATTTGACTTTTTCCATTCTGATAGGTAAACAATTTTATTTTTAAATTTTGCGTTTCTTCAATTATAAAGTTAGGCATCTTCTTATATGTTTATTGGATATTTGAATTTATTTTTACATAAAATCCCTTTTTATTTATTTTGCTTTTTTTTGTTGTTGTTTAGGCAGTTGGCTCTTTCAAAAAATTATCTGCAAATGAAGAATGTTATTGTGCCTTCTTAGGTAACTATTGCAAATATTCTTAGTTTGTTATTTGTACTGTTGTATTTTAACTTTTCTTTTGTACATTATTTCCTATCATAGAGTGAATTTTTAAACGTTTAGTGAAGTCTTATTTAATTTCCTTTTCTTTTTTGGCTCTTGAGTTTTAGATTATATCTTCTCTTCACCAATCTATTTAACAAATTACCCATGTTTTCCTGTAGCAAATTACAGTTTAATCTTTCGCCATTTAATCCTTAATCAATTGGAATATACTTTAATGTTTGATGTGAGAACCAAGTGAACAGCCACAATTTCTTGGACGTTTCCTTTACAGCATAAGATTTCTACACGTTTCATCATTCTAGTCATCCTCTGAATTTTTTTTTCAGTGCATTAAGAAAAGTGCATGGAAAAATGGGAAAGAACAAAGATTTGCAGTTAAGACAAAACGGGTTAAATCTCAAGTCTACCTAGGTTTCCTAGGTAACCTGGGGAAGTCACTTAACTTCTTTGAACGTTAGCTTCCTTTTCTATAAAATGAGTACACCTACCTACCTACCTACCTATCAGGGCTGTTGCAGGTACAAACAGGCATTCAGCAAATAATATCTATTACTATTGTTTTAGCATTTCTTCAAAGAGCTGTGATTATAAGTGATGAAATAAAATCTAATAGAAATTAACCAACACAGAGTGCAATATATTAGTTACTTCATGCTTTTTTTAAAAAGAGGAACACAACATTTTAGGACTAGAAGAGCCTTAGAAACTTGTTTGTCTAGCACTTATATATTAGAGATAAACCCCATAAAGGAAGGGACTGGCCCAAAGTCATACTGAAGTTAGCATAGGGATAAGACCAGCCAAGGGCTCCTCTTGCCAAGCCCAGAGTTCTTTCTAGTTTAGCAGATGTGCTCTAATATGTGAGTTTGTTTCTTTTTCACTGGACCAATAATACAATCTTGTTCATTTTAGGCCCAAATCTATATGGGCCTCTGCATTTTTGGAGAGGTTTGTTGCTGCTGTTATCCTGAAAAATATCATATTGCCCTTATTCCTGTTGATTTCTTCCCTGGTTTTAGCAAACGTGTTCTTCTCCAGTCGTTCAAACTTTTCAAGATCACTTTGATTCTTATTTCTACCCCTGAGATTTGAGTTTTTATCAGTAAACCTTGCACAAATAACATTTTCAAGTATTCACAGTTTACATCATTGATATGACATTTTAAAATACCAAGTGTGACACAGCCTCATGTATTTACTATTGCTTTTTTTTTTTTTTTTTTTTTGCTTCTTTTTCACCTGGATGCATGGATTCTTAGAGTTCTGTTTAGAGTCCTCTCCTCTCCAAGAAAAATTCTTTTCTTGAAGCATACATTCTCAAAGATTGGATGCCATTAATTATTGTTGAGATTAATAATAATAATTGTTAACATTAATTGAGCATCAGGTATGTACATCAGAGATAGTTATATATTATTTCATTTAATCCTCAGGAGGGTGGGATTATTTTTCCCATTTTACTGATAAGAAAACTAGGCTCAGAGACTCACTGACTTACTCAAATTTATATGGTGGAAAGACGCTAAGGATTTAAAATAGTGTAACTAATACTCCTGAGTTAACTACCAATTTACACTGTAATTTAATATCCTGTCTAATTCCGAGGGTCTATGCCTACAAGATTCTAGTTCTGAAACCTGTCTTTCAAGGGCATAAGTCAAGCTCCCTGAGACTGGCAGCAGATGATTGGGTGTGTTTTGCCACTCTACTCTGTGGTGGTCCAAAAGCAACCTGATCTAGAAATTATGGCCCAACTTATAATGATTAGATCATGTAGGGCTAAAGCAAAAGGCATTGTCAAGCTAGAACGATTTCATTTATTGCTACCTCTTTATATATATGACTTTTATTGGATCATTAAAATATTTATATTCTGGCCAGGCGCGGTGCTCATGCCTGTAATCCCGGCACTTTGGGAAGCCAAGGTGGGCAGATCATGAGGTCAGGAGATTGAGACCATCCTGGCTAACATGGTGAAACACCGTCTCTACTAAAAATACAAAAAAAAAAATTAGCCAGGCATGGTGGCGGTCGCCTGTAGTCCCAGCTACTTGGGAGGCTGAGGCAGGAGAATGGCATGAACCTGGGAGGCAGAGCTTGCAGTGAGCTGAGATCATGCCACTGCACTCCAGCCTGGGGGACAGAGTGAGACTCTGTCTAAAAAAAAAAAATATATATATTTATATATATAAATATATATATATAAATATATATATATATATTTGGGTAAGTTCCTTAATCATACATATATGTATATTCCATATGTTTCGGTATCCTTTTCATAATAATATTGGTAATGAATAGAAATTTGAGCACTTTTAGTTGACTTCTAGTTGTGTTGCTGCTGCTGTTTTTCACATCCTAATGTGAAGAGGAGTGGTTTACCATCTCCAAGGTCAAATTTTTTTTCTTTTTGTTTTTAAGAGATGATCATTATATTTGCTACTTCTGCCACTAGGGGCATTTATTCCTTGAATACATGATGATTCTCTGGAAATATTTGTCTATTTCTTAGTGCTATAGAATGAATGATATCAGAATCAGAGGATTTCCAAAATGGAGGAAGTCTTGTGATCTTCTTCAACCCCAATTTATATCATTAGGCTGATTCAAACACATTCTTATACCCTTGTCCCTCACTATGTTGACCTTTTAAAATTTCTCTGATTCAGCCATTTCTGCATTTACGCACATGCTATTTTCCATATCTAGAACATAGCTTCTCACTCTTTCCTCATCTGGAAAACTTCTTCTAGTTCTTAAAGACTCAATTCAAACTGAGTTGTGGAATGTATCTATTTATAAGCTCCTTAAAAGTCAGATCTCTGCTTATTGGAACTTGTGTTCCTGGCATAGGGTCAGGCAAATAATAGGTGCAAAAGAACAAAAGAGGATTGTGAGTGAATAAGCAAGTAGATGAGTGAATAATATTTTCTCACTGCATTATCCTAGGCAAATGATCATCTAACCTCCATGTGACACTGGATCAGCACTAATGAAGAACTCACTGCCTTTCAGGAAAATCCTTTCTGTTTGGGTCAGCTCCAGTGATTAAAACAAACAAATGAAAAAAACAAAACAGTTCTTTGTGCTGAATCTTTCTTTCCACCTCTTGGTTTCAGTTCTGCCCTCTGATGGCTCACAAAACAATACCATTTCTTCTTCTATATGATCCTAATATTTGAACACATTTTTCACTTTTCCAGGGAGTGATCCCACTCCCTTCCCCATCCCTTCATATCATTCTCACCAAGTGACCATTTGCTTCTGCTTGCATACCTCCAGTGTCAGGGAATTCTCCTTCCCTAGTTTCTTAATTCCATTTTTTGTTATCTCTTATGGGTGTTATTTCCAGAATCTTGATATAATGTAATATCTCATTAGAGACTCAGATAAGTGAATGTGAGATCAAATATGGCAATATGGATGCTCACCCTATGGTTCACTGTACTATCTTTTAATGTGTGCCTACTATAGTGCCTAGAGATAAACAGAGTATTGAAATAAATTTGTTTTTAAAAAAGTATCCACTTAGTTATTTCACTTTCCAGTTTAAGGGAAGAATGAACTAGAGTGACACATAGCCATTGTCAAGCAATGTGCTGTTCAGTGGAGGACAGTGACAGCTAAACACATGATTAAATGCTGGGTGGTAAGTGCTAGCACAAAAAAAGTCAGAATCCTGTGGGGTACAGAGGAGGCATTCCTACCAAGGGATGAGGAGGAATGAGCTTTCCTGGAGAAAGTGACATGGAGATGAGGTCATGAATGTTAGCAAGGTGAGGATGGGTGGAGGTTCTCACAGAGGCAGAGATTGGGGTGAGGAGATGAGTGGCAAGAGTATTCAAGGCAGAAAGGGAGGCACATATGGAGGGCTGGAGGTGAGAGAGGGCCTGCACATCTGAAGAACAGGAAGCAGTTGTTACTGAAGGGCAGATAAGGGAGGAACAAATGTGAGAAAGAAGTGATGAAGGAAAAGAAGAAGAAGAAGAAGAAGAAGAAGATGATGATGGTGATGATGGTAGCTGACATGTACATAACACTTAATATGTGCCAGGCACTGTTATAGGCATTTGATATACAGAAATTCCCTTAGACCTCATAACAACTGTGTGAAGTAAGAACACACAACAATCCCCATTTTACAGAGGTGGTAACTGAGGCACAGATTAAGTAACTTGTCCGAGGGTACATTGCTGACATATGGCAAAGTCAGGAATGAAACCCAGTGTGGTTTAAGTGTCTGCATTCTTTTTTTTTTGAGACAAAGTCTCTCTCTTTTCTCCCGGACTGGAGTGCAGTGGTGCTATCTCGCTCACTGCAAGCTCCGCCTTCTGGGTTCATGCCATTCTCCTGCCTCAGCCTCCCGAGTAGCTGGGACTACAGGCGCCCACCACCATGCCCAGCTAATTTTTTGTATTTGTAGTAGAGACGGGGTTTCACCATGTTAGCCTGGATGGTCTCGATCTCCTGACCTTGTGATCCACCTGCCTTGGCCTCCCAAAATGCTGGGATTACAGGCGTGAGCCACCGCGCCCGGCCGCGTTTGCATTCTTAACCATGACATAGCCTCTCAAGGATCTCGTGATCCAGGGCATGATAAACCATTTTAGTATATTTGACCATAATGAGGAGTCATTCCTCAGCTTAAAATGGAGAAATATTATTTTAACATCATTCTTGTGCCCCAGGAGTGCTTACAGGTAGAGAGAATGCACAGGAAGGGAATATGCAGGAAGCATGTGCTTATGGCCAGCCTGGCTGCGGGACTCTGGGGTTGGATGGACCCCCTTGTAGATGCTGCTCAGAAGGCAGAGCAAATGCTCATGGCTGCCAAGGTTTTCCATCACAGCTCATGTCATCTGCCTGCTCTGAAAGCAGTGTCCTGGGAAGAATACTAGGTTTAGACCCGGGAAGGCCAGGATTCAAATCTTGGTCCCTTCCCTTACCAGCTCTATGACTTTGGGTAAGTTCCTTAATCTCTTTGAACTTGTTTCCTCATATGCATCAAAAGATGTGAACCCTTCTTTTGTTAGGCTGTTATCAGGATTATTAGAGTTTAAGCAAATAAAATGCTTAAAATAATATTTGGTACATGGTAGGTACTTACTAAATAGTTGCTATCTGTATTATAGCATATCCATTATCTATGTAACCAGGATTTTTAACTGGCTTTTATCAGCAATAATAAAACCAAAGAATATGTTTGATAGAAGACTATCTTAGAATAAAAGTAGGTAAGACCTACAAATTTCACAGAATTATTAACTGTGAAAAAAATACATAGGAGTAACCAAATGGGAAAAGGCTAGATAATTGGCACCACATTTCAATTAAAATGAGACAGGTACAGAACACAGGGGACTGTTTCAAGCCAATAATTTCACAGTTGGGGATCTGGGTGCAAGGTGGCAGGGGGCAGGAGGGAAGAAATTGGGGTAGGATCCAAACTATTTCTATTTTATTCAGACAGACTATGGATAGTAAGATGAACAGATGTATTACAGGTGTATTAAATACATGTAGAAGGCTCCCATTCTTTCTCAAGAAGGAAAAAAATCTGTTTTCATTTTTCCTGAAGTGATGAGAGGCAATGAAGCGAAAATGTAAGTTCTGTTGCCAACTCTGCCATCAACTTATTCAAGCCAGCTAATGAGCTGCTCTGAAAAATGAAGGTGCTGGGCTGCACCATCTCTAGGGTCCCCTGTGTTGTAAATTTAATTATTTCTATGGCTTAAAAATAACATCTCAAAAGTTAGTAAACTGTTTCCCCACCTCACATTTGTTACTGAACAAGGTGATACATAAACAAACAAATAGAATAAACAAACTCACATGTATTAAATGATCTTATCACATACTTATGCGGGTAACAGGGAAACTATAAATACCACATTCAATGTTGAATTGTGAGCAGTCTGATGGCTAGCATAGAACATAGATAGGGAGAAAGAAAAAATGCTGCCAGCAGAAGTAGACCTTGAATGCCAGGGCAAGAAGTTTTGTCAATAAGTGGCTATGGAAGGGTTTTACAGAAGCATTTAACACAATTGGACCTGTGTTTATCGGAGAATAACTCTGGCAACAGTGAGAAACTGGGGTTAATGAACTAAGTGAGGACAGGGTAGGAACTATCCCAGTAGATAATCAGATGTGATACTATTGAAGTGTTACCAATGATACAGATAATTAAGGCCCAAATTAGGCAAATGAGGGTGGAATTGAGGGTGGGAGATGTGGCACAAATTTGAGACAGGAAAACAGAGGAAGATTCTGTGCAGCTATTCTCCTCAAATACTTCTGGAAGCCAAATAGAGTTTAAATAATATTTACGATGTTGAGCAGATTGAAAATGGGAGATGTGGAAGGTGTCAAAAGGCTTTAGGATGATTGGAGGTGTGATGATACCATTAATCAAGATGGGAACACAGGATGGAGAGTGGGTTTGGGTGAGAGGATAATGTATTTTGTTTCAGACATGTTGACTTTGCTATGTCTGTTGGATATCTACAGTTCTGCAGACAGTTGGAAAATATCTACCTGAAGCTTAGAGATGTGGCCAATGTTCAAAATCATTTTAGATTTCATATTCCTATGGTCAGTACCCTGGTCAAATTAGACCCAGATGTAGAAGAAGCTTGATACACAAGATGGGGATAATAAGAGTACCATGTCACAGAGTTGCTATAAGGTTAGATTAGTTAATACATGTAAAGAACTTAGAACAGTGCCTGGCACCTAGTAAGGGCACATAATTATTAGCTATTGTTGAACCCTCTCCTGATGTACACAAAGAGGATGACTTGGGAGAGTATAAAATTATCTCAATGCAGGCTCATTTGACCAGGGAAAAGTGCTAGGGTGAAGGCACTGAAACAGAACAGCACAATCCTAGGAGTTAGGAGTCTTGAGTTCCAGTCATGCTGTTAGCTTATTTGACTTTGAGAAGTCCCTTCATCTCTCTGGGCCTCAGTTTCTTTATCTAGAAAGAGAGCCTTATACTGAATCTCAGAGGTCCCTTCTAATGCTTAATAAACAAATATATTCTATGCTCAATATGTATTTTGTTGACAACTTGAGACAAACAGATCATTATGCATTAAACTTTTCAAATACCCTCCAGCATGTTTCAGAGTGAATGAACTATAAATTGTATTTGAAGTGGAAATTTCTAATTAAGTTCCCTTCTCCTCCTGGAGGCTGTTATACTTTGTGGAGAGTGGTAATATTTCTGACAGTATATGCATTACAGCTCAAGACTAGAATCCTTCTGGAGCAGAGGCAAAGTGAAAAATTGATATTTAATATTTATGTATCTTAGCAGTTAAACATTAACTTCCCTTTAAATTTGGATTCCTGATGCAAAAACAGGCTTATAGTTAAAAAAAAAAATTAGACCTTTAAAAATGTTTTGGATTACCAGGTCATTTCTAGAGGGATGATTATTTTGGAATCTTTAAATGAAAATAATAAAGTATAACTTGGCTATCCAAACCCAGCTTACTAAAGGCTGAAAGACAGTAACATCTAGAATTCATGCATTTCAAGTAAAAAGTTAACTATCTTTGTAAGAATATATAAGCAAAAAATAGTTGAAACCTTATACAAATATTATACAAACACAAGGTGATACTAGTATCTCCAAGCTCTGATTTTTACATTAACTCCAGACTTGAAATCTATCTGCTTACTTGACATCTGCAGATAGATGTGTAAGACTTTTCAAACTCATCGTGCTCAAAATCAAACTCAAAATTTCTCCCAAACATGTTTCTCGAGAGTTTTCTCATTTTCAGCAAACAGTACTACCACCATTCTCCTCTCAACCACTGAATCAAGAACCTCCATTCATTTCTTCCCTTCCCACCTCCGCATGCAATCCCTTAGCTCATAGCCATATTCTAATTCCATGCACTTTTCTCTAACTCCACCCCATCCCTCTAGGCCAAGCTATCATTTTCCCTGGGAATACTACAGTAGCCTTGATGGGTCCCTCCATTGTCTCTGTGGCCCACTCCTCCCACCCTCCTCTATCCCTTTTTGACTCAGCAGCCAGAATGATCTCAAACTGTATATCAGATCATGCCTCTCCTCTGCTAAAATCTCTTTTGGCTCCTTGTTAGACTTTGAATGAAATTCAAACTCCTTTCCTCGGGCTCTGCCTATCCCTCTTATTCCATCTTATTCCACTCTGTCTTCTTTACTGTTTGCTGGCCACAAGGGCCTTCATTCTGTTTTGCATCAGTCCAAGTTTCCTCCAGTCTTACAGCATTTGTGCCAGTGGTCCCTTTGACTGGAGTGCTCTTACCTAGCTTTTCTCATCGTTGACAACTTATTTTCATAAGTGTCAGCTCAAATGCCAGTTCCTCAAAGAGCTCTTTGTTGACAATCACATTTAAAGTAGCCTCCCAGCCTATCTCTAATTCACCTGGTTTTACTTTCTTACAGAATTTAGGCCCACATGTTATTCTGTTTATTATCTCACCCACCCCGAGAAAAGCTTCCCATAAGTAGAGACCTTGACTGTCTCTTTCAACCCCATACTTTTAGTGCTGACTACACTATGTAGATATTCAACAATATTCCTTAAACTAATTAATGGTTGTAACTATTAAATCACATAACTTTATTTAAATCATTAAAATTTATTTGACAATGAGTTTCTGTGCACTTGTTATGAGCCAGGTACTAATTAGAGTCCTTTTCAGAAGGCATTTGTCCTCTAGGGGGAGAATGGTTGATGAAACTGATCTCACTGAATCAGCATCTTTGAGGGTGAGGCCCAAGACTTTTTTTTTTTTCTTTTCTTGAGACAGGGTCTTACTCTGTTGCTCAGGCTAGATAGCAGTGACATGACATGCACCATTATGCCTGGCTAATTAAAAAAAAATTGTAAAGCAACCAATATGTTCCTTGAAGCACCAATATGCCTTAAATGTCCTTGCAAACATTGTTAAACAACCACCTCCACTTTATCCAAGCCTCTAAATTGTTCAGGCAGTGTCAGACTCTGGGCTGAAGGCTAAATTCCTATCCTTCAAGATCTGCTTTGTGGCTTCTCACCTCACCCATCAAATGTTCTATCCTGAGATGAGATGTGTGTGTGCTGCTAGGCTGACAGATTCCCTTTGGTTAGGGTTAAATTTGAAGCTGAGATCCTTTCTCTGGTGGATGGTGGTAAGAAAAAAGCCTTCTGAATTTGCTCAACATGTTCTCCCTTTTGAAATCAGTGGACTAACTGAAAGTGCTCTATTATTCTTTATTTAAACTTAGTTTTTTTGTGATTTCTGGGTTTCAGATATTAAAATATCACTATTTAATCTACTGTTAAAACACTATCAATAATAAATTGATTAAATAGATAATGAACTATTCATATAATGGAATACTATGCAGTCATTAAAAGCAACAGCATACATGTCTAATATTTTGAAACTAAAAAAAGTCATAATCTATTGCTAAATTAAAGAAAAGCAAGTTGTAGAACTATATGTATATCTAGTTCATTTGTTTCAAAAAAAGAAAAGGATGAATGATCTTATAGAGAATGCCTGCAAGGTTACACAATGAATTGATAACAGAGGCTTTAATGGGCTATGGTATTGTGGTGGGGAGGGGAGAAATGCTGAAGAGGAGAAAATGGGTTACATTTCATTTTATAGCCCTTAACAGTATGTGAATATTTTTAAGTAAACATGTTGTACCATAACAATTTTAAAAGTCCTACGAAAAAGTTTTAACTACTGAATTTGAGGTTTGTGTTACCTTAGCAATAAAAGACAAAAGGCGCTATGTAGGCACATTTAAAATACAGTAATATTTACAGAAAACATGAGTCCTAGTGTAATCAAATTTTCAAACATTGTGTTAATCCATTCAATACATATTTACTGAATGCCTTCTTTGTGCCAGTCATTGTGCTATTTTTGGGGGATGGATTGGTGAAGAAAGCAATGGCTCAGCCCTAAGTGACTTAGAATCTAACAGTAGTTCTCAACTGGGTATGAAAATGTGTCTATTTGTGAAGGGGGATGGTATTTTCTGTTGTTAAAATGTCCAAGTCAGGAGTCAGCCTTGGCATTAATTGTAGAAGTCTCATGTGTGTTAAATGTTTTGCAAACCATGGCACAATCAGGCATAGTGAAAAAATGTCCTTCCAAAGGTGCAATAATACCTGCAAAAGGAAATACTGAATCAATACCATTTTTCACATAAATACCCTAATTCCCAGTGAACCTTATTATTTTGTTCAAACAAGTTCAGTTGGCTAAGTTCTGGGTCAAAGTTATTAACTAGGAATTTGTCTAAATAGTATACAGATTTGAAAGCAATAAGGATGTTCATTTCTACATATCCTGTAATATTCACTAATTTGGTTTAGTTTACATAAATTAATCTGAGTGAAATTGTAATGTAAGTGAAAAGGGTTCTTGTTTCCTTTTTTCCTCATACACAGTTAATCTTGTTCATAAGCTTTGGAATCAATTTTAAAGGAAGGAATAATGCTGTCTCCAGAGACATATCTGTCAAAACAGTCCACTCCTAAAACATCTGAAAGGCTTGAGAAGGAATAAGATACTAATGGAATTAATCTTGGTCAAAATCCGTTAATGCAAAACTCAAACTCTGGCTGCTGCATGTGGGACTCACCTGATGTTTTGTTCATCATATCTCCTCAAGTTGATGACATTCTTTTGTGTTTGGGCTTATGTGTATCTTGGCATCTGGCTGTTGCCCACAATTACATCTTAGTATTTCTTTGACTTATTCCTCACCTAAAAATAAGGTAATCATCTCATTGCCTAAAAGCTCCCAAGAAACAGGTTTTGTGAGTTTAGGCAAACTGTGTCAAGAACTCTTAAGTCCCCTCTTCCCAATTACTTTCATCAAATCTTCCCAATTGCAATCAGTCAAATCTTTTTGGGAAGTCAAAATCTTCCCAACTGCAATCAGTCAAATCAAGAGAAGGAGATCTGAATAAACAGAGATGCTTGAAAATCAACTTGTATTCACCACTATGAATGAGAAATAATATTTATTAAAAGATTTCTCTTCAAAATATCTTTTGCTTTTGTTTTTTCCTTTCTAATTTACTATGCTAGTTCTAAGCATTGATCTGAACTATTGAAACAGGCCCTGTTTCCTGTTTATTTTGAAAAATTTCAAATTATAGAAAACTTGAAGAACATTATAAAAAAACTCATAAAGATTCAACAGTTCTTAACATTTTGGTACATTTGTTCTCCCTCTCTTCCTCCTTCTTGCTCTCTCCACTTACCTACCTATCTGCCTAGCAGAAGACACACACACACACACACACACACAGACACACACTTTTTCTGAACCATTTGAATTATGTTGCAGATGTCATTCCACTTTCAATCTAACATATCAACAAGGCATCTTCTCAGTGTAAAGATATTTTCTGTATAACCACAATGCCATTATTACTCCAGAGAAAACCAACAAAACTAATATTTCTATGCCATTTAATATATTGCACCTATTCAAATTTCCTCAGTTATCCTCCAAATGTCTTTTACAGATTTTTTTTCTTAAATCCAGGATTTAAGTTTTATGCATTGCATTTGGTTGTTATTATGTCTTTAGTCATTATTAGTCTTGAACATTACCTACATTTTTTTAAAATAAAACTTACTCTTTTTTTAAAAAAAATTCAGTCAGATGCTTATAGAGTGTTCTGCATTTTGAATTTGTCTGATTGTTTCTTCCCAATCAGAATCAGGTGAAATATTTTTAGCAAAATCCAGTGTGTAATGAATGCTGTGTATTTCTTACTACGTCATAGCAGGAGGCTCAAAATACATGGACCACCAGATCTCTTCATTTAAAAGGCACCTTTCTATTTTGCAAATAACAATCTATAAGGTGGTTTATTTGAGACCATGTAAATATTCTTTTTCCAGTAAACTTTAACCCCTAATTTTTTTAGCATCTATGGATTATGCTTTCTTGAAATAGTTATTTTGTTGTGGGTTAAAAAATGGTTATTTTATAAATTCTTTATTTCTTCTAGAATTATTAGCTGGTATTATTCTGTGCAGGAGAGCTTCCCCTTTATATATATATTTTTTTTTCTCTATCATTCTGGATTTATTTTTGATATATCATGACATTATAATTTTTTATATATCATATTATAATGTTTTTGATATATAATATTGTTCTTTTTGATATATAATATATTTTGTTTTTTGATATAGCATGATATTATATATCATTACCATGCGGTACACTTCTAATTGATGTTAGCTTTTCCTCTAATCTCTGTCTCTCTCCCATCCTCCCTCTCCCTTTTGTCTACTCTCAATACCTTGATAGTTGTCTTGTGTATCACAACCATTCTACTTTTCTCTAAATACTGCCTTTCACATTTTATACATGCCACAGATGCTCATATTCATCTGTGTTCCTAACTGCTTGTAAATTATGTGCAAATTTCTTGGCCCTATATTTAAGCCCTTTCACAATGTAGCTTTTACCACAACCCTCTCTAGTCTTTTTAAGACTAGAGACTTCTCTGATATGAGGGAACGTTAGAGTGGATTCTGTCTAGTCCTCCCATATCATTGGTGGAAAAAGTGAGGCACAGAGAATGAAGTTATTTTCCAAGGTCACTCAGTGTATTTGTAGTAGAGTCCAGATGAGAATGCTAGAGTTCAATGTCCTACATCACACGCCTCCTCTCCTAAGCAAACCCTCTGCTGCTGCCAGAATCTTCATGTCCATCCCTAGCCTAATGTTATTCCCTTGGGCCTAACTTCCTCCTCCTTGTTTTACTTCCTGTTTTCCTGGATTCTTTGAAGTCTTGGCCTTCTCTCTTGTCCAGGTCAGGTTCTATCTTCCCAGACCTCTTGTAATCATGATGGTCTGTGAAACTTACTTGGCCATCAGCCCCACAACCTGGCAGCATTACATGAATTTTGGTCCTTCTTTACTCTTTTATTATTATTTTTCAGGACAGCAGTAATGCAAGCTCATTTTAAACAACTAAAACAATACAAAAAAACAGCAAGTAAACTGTGAACATCTTTCTATCTTAACCTTCAGGTAACCACTGATAATAAACTAGACAAATTAACTTTATACACTTTCTCTACACATATTTACATATCCCCAGCTACATTCCCAATGTCTAGGATAGTGCCTGGTTCCTGTCAGTGAGTGAATATACGTGAGTGCAAAAACATTCATGTTTACCTCCATATATAGTCATTGTTTTAAAGAATGATCCCATAATAACACACGATGTTCTGTGATTTGCTTTCTTTTTCTATTTACCTTTTTAATGAATAAATATCAATAACTAGACTGTAAGCCCCACGAGGGCAGTCCCAGCCACTGTTTCAGTCTTCTTGTTTTCCCAGGATGTGGCACAAATTGATGTCCTCATAAATTATTACTGAGGGTGACTACAGCTTTATGTGCTTAATGAATCTCTTCCTCACCTCTGAAGAAGCCTTAAGGTTCACAAAGACTCCTGTTCCTCTAAAGAGGAATTATTAATCAGCTCACCAAGGATTTCATGGCCAATTTCAGTGTCTAATAGTGAAAACAATGCAAACTAGAAAAGAAAGTATAAGCGAGGAGAATAATATAGCAGACAGGCAGGACCCTGGAAGGTGGCAACCAACTTTGCCATCTTGAAAGGCAGAATTCTCTATACTGGAGCTGCCATCTTGAATGTGGACTTTTGTGGGAAGTATTAGGCAGACCACATACATATAGCCTTAACTCCAAGCATTACTGATTTCAAAAAATGCTTCTAGACATTTGGGAAAACTAGAAGCAGCAATAGAATCATTTCAAAACTCTCCTGAAAAGACAAACTCCATACAATAAGGAGTGAGAAAGAATGACCATCATCTGGAATTATCTTTCCTTCATCACTTTCCTTTGTTCTCTGAAGCATATATCAAGACTTCATAAAAGCAGTCAAGACTGTGCTGAATCTTTCAGTATCAGTCCCAAGTGGATATTGTAAGCATCAGAAAAATTTTCCATTTACACAGGCAGGGAGGTATTTTCAGTAATTTAAATCTTTTCTAATTACTAACCAATTCCCTCTTTCCAGCCTCCCAGTTTAGCACACAGAATGCTGCTCCCTGCAGAAAACAACTCTTCAGCAAGGTGTGAGTTTCCATGGTTAGTTGCCAGAGCTTCAGATGTGAACGGAGCTGCAAAGCCACAATCCGTTCAGTAGATAAAAAACATCAAGAAATAAAGTTCCACTGCATTCGTTCAGTTCCTAGCACAAAGTGAATGCTCAGTAAATAATAGGAAGGAGGGGAAAAGCAAACCAGGAGAACAGAAAAGAAAAGGAGACAGGGAATAAAAGGGGAAGAAATCTAGGCAATTGACTTTCAAACTGTTTGTGACCAAGAATTTAACTGTGGAAGGAGATCACTAATAGAGATAATACTAGTTACTGAACACTGAACAAGAGGGTATTGTGTTAGGCTTATTGTTGCTAATCCTCCCAAGAACTTTGCTGAGGTCAACTTTAAGATGGGAAAACTGAGGCACAGAAAGATTAGATGCTTCGAAGGTAGCAGAGCTAAGATAAGAGATCTGGTCTGTGTGGTGCCCACACTGTGTCCTTTCTCCCCTACTTAATCTTCCCTCTTCTCTTACAATACCTGCTGTCTCCAGCCTTAGGTCTGCAGGTAACACTCCTACCTCTGACAGCCATCAATGTTGCTACGTGCTTCCAAATCTACTTCTGCTCCCCACGCATATACATTCCCTCCCCCATAATATCACATGCCTTCTAACAGCAGCCTCAGCTCCTGCTAGTGCCGTCATCACAATGGGCCACTTTGCTTTCCCATCTCAGTAAACAGCCCCCTCCAGGCATACTGTAGTCTTGGTGTCTAGGGGCTGTTTCCCTGTTTCTTTAGGGCGAGCTTGGTCAGTGCAGGGACCAGCTTTCCTCAACAGCTCTGCCACTTTGGGTATTACAGAGAGCACAACAATCCCCCAGAGCATTTTAACGTCAAACCCTTTTAATATTCCTGTGGCCAAGTTCAGTGCCTTCTCACCCAGCTCCTTCCTTGAACTATGCTTCAGCCTATACTGGGGCCAGTTCTGTGAGAGGCTGGCTGCAGGTTCTGATCAGCGGTGGGCTCTGCCACATCTTGTGAGACGAAGAGGCATTAAGTCAGTAAGCACAAGGGCAGCAGTCATCCAGAAGGGGAAGAAGCACTGGAGGCTGCCTGAAACAGAGGACCTGGAACTCTCAAACTCCATTCACTGCACTAACAGTTCCCAGCATCAGAATAAAATATATATGACTAGCCCTTGCTGTTCTTGGCACGAGGAGTTCCATGAAACCCAGACATATAATTCTGCATTCTTTAAATCATCATCCTCTATCTTTTCCCTTTCCAAGTTTGCATTGCATGCAGTTTCCTGTTGCATTGTTTTCTCTTTCGTCAAACTCCTACCACCTGGAAAAGTTGCCACGTACACTGCACTGTACTCCGTACACCACACACTGCACACTGCATTGTAAAGGTGTGGTCCCTTGACTCTCCTTTTTTTTCCTCTCTATGATACCCTCACCCTTTCCTCCCATTCTCCCCTGCAGGGTCTCACCTCTGTGATCCTCTCCTGATCTGTCTCTCTGCATCTGTGACTAGATTCCCTTCACTTCTCCCTGCCTTACCTTTCCTCTGCGGCTGGGCTGTGTCTATTTCCTCCTCCTGCAGCTGGTCTCACTTGCTTTTTCTTACCACCTCCCTCTGAGTGATCTGCCTCTACTTTCCTGCTGCATCCTCTCTTCTCTTCTCTGGTTCATTTATCCTGCTTTATTGGGAAGACAGCCTATGACTGGCTGTTTACCACCTAATTTCTGGAATTGTGTTATCCTTTTGAAGTCCAAACTGATGTGCTGTAAGAGTCTCATCATTAGGCTTATAAAAATAAATCTTTCTCATTCCACCATCAATACAACTAAAACACCGGGTTAGCTGTCAAATACAGGCAAGCCAGAGGAGCTTGCTCCTGAAAACTAAAATAGCAAAATTATCTGTGCTAGCATTTTGAAATGCTATCTTAGGCTGTGTTGCTTATACATAATGCTCTGTGACTCTAAGTCAAGGACAAGCCTCAAGTTAGGGTTTTTCCATGTAGGGCTTCTGGAGAAACTCCTTAGGATTTATAGGTCTCTGGAGCTTCTTGAAAATCCACTTGTTCCTGTCTACTGTAGAG
Source organism: Pongo abelii (assembly GCF_028885655.2). Lineage (NCBI taxonomy): Eukaryota > Metazoa > Chordata > Mammalia > Primates > Hominidae > Pongo > Pongo abelii. The sequence goes on from NC_071994.2 coordinate 85,994,128, forward strand.
ACCTGCTGCATATCAAAGAACCAACTGAATGTTCAACCCCCTTCTTAACACCATCATTATAGACTGAATGTTCTAAATTCTATATTTGCTCCTGAACTGACCCTTAGTCCTTGCCTAGAACCAGTCAGTCAACAATAGCTCAACTTTGGGCTTTTGGGTATGTATGTAGCTCAAGGTTTACATCATCTGCATTGTAACCTCCATTTCTTACCCATCCTTTGCCAATATTTTCTTCCCTCTTAAAAGTATGAAATAAGTACTGAAATGTTTCAATTTTTGTATGGCCCTAAGATACAAAATATGGGTTGAAGAAGCACTAAGGGGAAAATTCACATTTAGAGATGTGAAAACCATGAATATTATATTAGAAGACAGATGCATGCATGCCATCCATTTGCAGAGAATGCATCATTGCTAAATATTGCTTCTCTTCAAAGTTATGCATAATGAGAAAGTCAGGTAAACCAGGAAAAAGTATGGATTTTTGGATGAATAGGAGACTAAGCAAATAACTGTGCATAAAAAGCATAAATCACTTACCAACAAATTGTATAATCTACAATGTGTTTTCCAGGATAATGTGTGTGAAGGTATCTGTCATATGAATACAAATTCACCCTTCTTTTCTTTTTTTTTCAGGCTTGTGAGTGTTTGACAATGTAAATTATTCTTCCTGAGCACAAGTCCACCTGAGGATTAGTGAATGGGTGTGATTTTCCACCAAAAAAATTTGTATTTAGCCGCCTTCTTTCTCACACTTATAAGTTCCTGGCTAATGTTGATTTTTATCAAATGCTGTGTGCAATAAAAACAAGTATTTCCCCAAAGAAAGTAAATTGTGCTGCAATTATTTATGTGTGTGTGTATGTATACATGTATATATGCTGTGTATAAAAATATAAATAATTTTGGTAATTATTGATGAGTAGATAATACCTTAGCACATTTATGTTCCTAAAGGAAGAAAAATCCAGGGATAGATATATTTTCAAGAAGGCTCGGTAGATTTGGCTCTGGCTTCTGTCATCATTTAGCTTTGGAATTTTGTGGTTTACTTCCTTTGTTTATTAAACAAACAACAAACAAATATTGTGCAAGAGGAACTCTGATATTCCATTCGGAGTTATGATTCTGTGATTCTATCTTGTGGTTTTAAAATACCTACATACTGTAAGACGTTTGATTCTGCAAAGAGCTATGAACCTATTCTGCCTTTTCCCATGCAAAAGTCATTCTTTTGTTTACTCATTTATTCTAGAAACATTTATTTGTGATTTACTATGTTTATTTATGATTTACAATAGGTTCTGTGCTGTGTCCCATGGATTCAAAGATTATTCAGACAGCCTCTGTTCTTGAGGAGCTCAGTATATATAAAATGACCTCCTACTTTATAGAATTTTTTCTCAAAGACTTAACTGTAGAAAGTCAAGCTTTCTATGTAAATAACTCAATATGTACCCATAATTCCAAGTCCTGATGCTAATTGGTATTGTATTTTGGAGAAGTGGTTTATCTTCTGTATTAAATCTCTGAGGTAGTGTAATAGAAGGGAAAGAGTGTGGGTTTTGTCCAGCAGACTCAGGTTTGGAATTTTGACTCTGTACATCTATTAAGTGATGATAGGAATATCTACTTCAAAATGGTTGCAGAATTATATTGAGAACTGAATAAGGTGATGCAGATGAAAACCCACTCAATGAATGGTAGCTTTTGCTTTTACTATGGGAAATTGAACAATACTTCTGCTTTGTTTAAGCACCTTTTCAAATCAGTAAACCAATACGTTCATTTTTTCTGCACTAAATTCTTTGAAGACTCTTTTCTTAGTACAATCTATGGCTGTAACCTCTATGCAAGAGTCTGTATTAGGTTGAACCACACAAAATTGACAATATTCAACTTGACCTACAAAAATGGCAATTTCATATGGTTCATCCTAATAACATTATTAATACCACTAAAAGAAAATTTTAATTTCTACTTTTTAATGTAAATACAATTTACATTAAATTGGATTGTAATGTACAATTTCAATTTTTTTCTAGAAGAGTATTTCCTCACTAAAAAGTATGTTTAGTGTGTAAAATTCATGACATTTGCTGTTGTGATTAAGAAAAATAATGTTAAAATAAATCTTCCTGGTTCTTTTTTCCAAAATAGTTTTAGGAAGTTTAAATTTGAGTTAAATGTTGTGAAAATTTTAGCCTCAGGAAATGTGAAAAGGGACATTAAAGCCTTATGTATTGTTGGCTATTAGGGAAAAGAGTAAATCTTTGACTATTCTAAAAGAACAGCATTAAAGTTGTCAGCTAATGAGCTGAAAGTTGTTCTGTGATATATTACTGAGCAAAAGATTAGAGGAAACTAGTATAACAGAGAGAAAGAGAAAGAGAGCCCCATTTTTTCCCCTGCTATATATGTGGCAGAGACTGAGGACTGGGAGTGTGTAGAAGTGTGAGAGAAAAATGTGGGAGAAGTGTTTAAAGTGTTCCAAGGAAACTAAAATGAAGACAAGAATATGTATGCTGGGGTTCAGGTTTTCAAAACAAGCTAGCTTCTACCTAGAACTTGTCATCAACACCCTTTACTAGTAGCTTTTGAACTTCCATCTGTCTACTGGGCTGGAAACACTCTTCTTTGTAGCCACATGTCATGCTGCCACCCTTGCCTTGGGAAGCTCAATTCAAATCCTACTTCTTCTATGAAATTCTCCCCAGTTACAGGGCATTTTCTAGAAGAACTGTTATTTCCTCTATCCTTAACACTAAAGCAAAATACTTCTATGTCTTCCCACTCTCCCATCCCAAGTGTTTTATAGATGGTTTGTGGTTGTGTTTAACAGTAATAGATGGGCTAAGAAATATATTTGTCCATCTGATATGGCCTCAAGACTATCTAGTCCACATTTATTGAACACCTACAATGTGCCAGGGGCTGTGTCATGTCATGTACTGGAATCAATAAAAATAAGACTTGGGTTTGGGATGAAGAAGATCACAGCCTTATGTAGCCATCTTTGAGATGTATAAATGAATAATCCTATGAAGCACTTATGATGTTTCTGAAATTCTTTCCTCATAAGGTTTACTGGGAATCCTATAATCCCACCATTTGAGATTCACTGTTTTGGTCATAAACTTAGTAGATATACTGTGAAAATCTCGATATAGTTAGTTGAAATAATGCTTTGCCTGTTTCCTAACATTCAACCTCAGTGTGAACTCCTTCATCTGATTTCTTTCACTGAAGGACAGACAAGAAACAGCATGAGGACACTAGACCCCTAGGTACCATAGAATGTAAGGAGGGACCAGAATTGTGGGAAATGTACTTGAGGTCAGCTTTTATCTGGCAGGAGTTGCACAATGTTACAGAGTTGAGGAGATGGGATGATGACCGGCAGGCCAATGCCCATTCCTCTTAGAGTTGAAGCTCATTCTTAGAGCCTTGAGCACTGGGACTATTGGTGGCACTGTCAAAGAAGGCAGGACCACTTGCTTTGTGTCAGGCACCATGATGGGTGCTCTATACCCCTTGGCACATTTAACCCCCATAACAATCCTTTGAAGCAGGAGTCATTGGCTCCATTTTATAAATAAGAAGACTCAGTTTGGGGAAGCTAAGTACTTGTCCAAAGTGTGTACATCTAGTTGATAGTAAAGCAGGTTTCAAGCATCTTGCTGGTTCCAAAGCCATACTTTTTCATCTTCTTAACCTTTGAGAAATAAAGGAATCCAGTTACCCTCAAAAGGCAGGTACTACTTCAAGGGAAATACTTTTGAATGCAAGTCCATTAGAGGACCAGCCTTGTGCCATATCAGATGAAGACAATTTGAAAGTGAGAACAAATTTCATTTCCAACATTTTCAAGAGCAGAAACAAAGATTCTTTACAGGATCCTCTGAGATTTGATAAAAAAATCCATCCTTTGCAGGAATGCTTTCTCCCAAGCCCTCTAAATGCCTGCAGATGGTCAGCTGGCTCCTGCTTGAGTAACTACAATGCAGTGACACAAGGCCTTTTCACTCTACCCACAGCACTTAGCACAGTGAACAGACACATTAAGTCCTCAGTAACATCAGAAAATGGAGACTGAGTAAGGATGAATGACTTGTTCAAGATCAGTTAGGCGATACATGGTAGAAAAAGTATTTGAAACTAAACCTGTTACGAACTCTTGCTTTTAGATGATGCCTCTTTTGGTTCTAATGGCATTTTCTAGGGCAACACAATAAGTCTACCTTCATTCCTGCAGAATGGTCTTGCAAGTGCTTTATCAACAAAAACAACAGCAGCAGCAGCAGCAACAACAAAAATAACAGCCAACATTTATCAAATCCTTCCAGGTGCGAAATGTTACACTAAACACCACATGTATTATCAATTTCTCCTCATAACAGCCCTATACGTAGACACAGTCATCATTTTATTGATAAGAAAACTGAGGCACAGAGAAGTTAAATAAATTGCTGAAATTCACAATTACAAACAACAGAGTCAGGATTCAGACTCACTTTTTTTTTCTTTATGTGCACTTTTATTTTTACATTGTAGAGAAAGTAACAACTTCTAAAAAGAGTATGTAAATGAGTATAATATAAGCCCATCAGACCAAAAAATATTAGAATGTACTTAAAAGAATCAGGATTTCTATAAAACAATAAACACCATATATTCTTTTGGACCAAATGGCAAGTGCATATACATACAAGGCAAGTACTGGCACATCAGAGGTATCAAAAACACCTTCTTTGATGCAATCGCTTAGGAATTGTAAAAAATAAGTATCATTCAGCATCTGGATGCTAATAATAAAAGCGATAGAGGCTAAATAAACAGGGCCATCACCCTACTCCCTTTCTTGTTTCCAATTTTTAGGAATTCAAGTTTATTCAAAAGGTTTATATATAATCCCAAAACTACTATTTCTCTTCTTCTATAATTTCAGAATAATAGCTTTACACAACTTTAAAGCTTGAGCTTCTTCTGAATTCCCAAAGTGTTTCTGTGCTCCTTCACAAATGGGCTGCATCTTCAAGGGTCAGCTTTACCTATGTAAGGTCTGCAAGACCATTCTCTCTCAGATACAAGGAACACTGAGGAATACTTCATTCATTCCATAGAGGCCCTTAATTATGTGGAAACTGAATGCACTCTCCTAGGATTCTCTAAAATACTTTCTGTTCAATCAGTTACAGATGGGTCAATGGCCCAAGAAGTATAACCTTTCATTTTCATAATTTCATAAGCACTGGCAATCACTTCTTTGTGGACATTTTCCCCCTTGCTCTAGATCTTGATCAATTCCTTTATCTGAATTCAGATCCTTCAGAGGGACACCAGCAATGTTGACTCCACTCCACATAGGAACACTTGAGTCCCCATGCTCTCCAAAGATTAACCCATGGCAGCTTCCAGAGTGGATTCCAAGCATTTGCACAGTCAAGAAATGGAAATGGGCAGTGTCCAGATTACAGCCATTTCCAATAATATGGGTTTTGAAAAATGTACTCAATTTCTAAGCTACATAGATTAAGATATCCACTGGACTGGAAACTATCAATTTGCAGCAGGACTATATTGAGTAATATTAGACATCATTAATTTAATGATGGCCACATTTAGACTGACTAAATTAAAGTGTTTCACCTTTTTCCTGGCATGCACTTGATGTGATTATCACTAGGTTGGAGTTCGCAGAGATGAGATAATCTTTGCTGGAAGCACTATTTGGCAGTTTTAGGAAAAGATTGCCATGTTTAAGATCCATTGTCTCACACCCTTCAATTCACCATTATCAACAGCTACAAAGGCAACTTCATCCCTCAAGTCTTTTAAAAACATGGTGATTGCACTGGCCGTGCTAACTGATCCAGTTCTTATAATGGAGACCTTACTGTGGTGAATAACCACCTCTGAAGCAAAATTCTCAATAAATTCATTCTGGATAGTTACCATCACGTAACCAGAGGTGGGAAGGTTGGTTAAGGGCCAGCTGACCCCGTGATGCGCGTTCTCTGTTGGTGACACAGATGTATCCTGGGGCCAAGAAAATTTACTCCCATAGTGCCTATGCTCCAGCTGGACCACAGAACTCCTGCAGCCCACCTTGGGGATACACACACAAGAGGTGGATGGAGCAGAGAATGGAAGAAAGTGGCAGGCAAGCTGCAGGTTGAGCTCGCTGGGGCAAGCCGAAAGAAGCTGTTTGAATGTTCAATGCCTTTCACTTTACTTCAGCTATTGCAGTTACCAAGCAAGGCCATGCTTAGCTCCCTGCACATGGGCCTCATGGGGGCCTCTGGAAAGTGCTTCTGATGTCTGCACAGATTAAAGCAGTAAAAAGGCTTCTTCTTTAGCTCTGTGTGAATCCTGGAGAATACAAACATGTATTCTCTTCAATATCTGACATGGATATGAGGCCAACCCAGATCTCTGGAATTATTCATTTCCTGTTTTTAGTAGATATGCCAAGTCGGACCCACTCTGGCTCCTGAGCCTATAGCTTAAGCATCACTGTGTCTAATTCCCTCTCTTTCTCTCTCCTTCTTTGGGACATTTCACTTTCCCCTTCACCCTGTAATATATCATGTCCAGGAAGCTTAATCCTAGTCTGTGGCTTCTTGATATCTTTATAAAAATGCAGCAACTAGAGTGGAACACATAGCTTAGATAGAGTCTAACCAGTGTGGAGACAGAAGGATGTCTCCTTCCCACATTCCAGGACTACATTTCTGTAAATAGGCTCCAGCCTATTGGCCTATTGGCAGCATCATCAGATGGCTACCTAAAACCACAAGATCTTCTTTTAAGGAGCTGTTGCCATATGTCTCCATTCTAAACTGGTACAATTAATTTTGGAACCTGTATTTTCCCAGACTGTCTGTCTTAGCAGAGAATTTTGTATGCCTGGTAAATGTAAGTAGTTAATAAGTATTTATAGGATTTGTGTCAATATTTTGCTACCTTATGGCTTAATGCCTCTGAACCTCAGTTTTTATTCATTGGAAAATGGGAAAATAATATATTCCCTGGTAGTGCTATAGGAGGTTCATATGAGATAATGCATGCAGTGTAAGGTGATGTCATTATCACAGAAAATCTAGGTTTTAATTCCACACTAGAAAGGTAATTAAACTACTAAACCCATAATCACAGAAACCACAGCCTACAGGTCCTATAACTATCCCAAACATAAGATTATATGCCCAGATTTCAATCAGAAAACATTTTACAATTCCTTTCCCCCAAAGGATGTTCAATGTTTGCTTTCATTGCCCTCTAGTGGTTGCTATACAAAAGATATAACTACATTTTGTTTGTTTCACATTTTGATTTTTGAGATGTCAGACACAATATCTTATAAATATTCTTCAAGTTTGGTTAGGTTACACACATTCCTGTCAGCTGGAAACCTTTAAAGAATCAGCCTATAGGGACAGTACCTAACATTGTGTCCTGTGCAATATAGGTGTATACTGCCCATGCATTGTTGGCCATGCATTTATTTTACTAGATCTTTACTCAGAATCTACTGACTTAAAATAGTAATCTAGCTTCATTCATTCATTATATATTTATATGATATATTATATGTCAGGTAAACAAGGCAGGCATTGTCCTGGCTTACAATGTAGTGAGGAAAATGGAGTACTAAACATATCTTTAAAAATTAGCATGGTAAGTGCTGTCATAGGAAGAGTATGGGATATATGAAGCACATTAAGAGGGGTACCTAACTTGGAGGTGTTTCTGTGTGTTTTGGGAAGGTGAAGTGGGAATGGCAAGAGAAGGCATTTAGAGAGTATAACAATCTAAGATTTGAAGGATGAATAGAATAGAAGAGTTATTCAGAAGAAGGTGGGGTGGGGAAGTTTTCAGGAGAGGATACAATGTCAGATATAGTTACATGACGGAGAAAAGACTGACTTTTAGAGATATGGCTGGAAAAGTTAAGAAAAGCTATATTAAGGAATTGAGACTTTGTTTGGATGGTTAAGTTATAACCAATGGACTCTGAAAAAAGCATGAATGCATGCCTTCGATTTTAATTTCTGATTTTAAAACTTTTATTATTTAAAGGGAAGTCTTAGGCTGGGTGAGGTGGTTCACACCTGTGATCCCAGTGCTTTGGGAGGCGAGGTGGGAGGACTGCTTGAGGCCAAGAGTTGAAGACCAGCCTGGGCAACATGGTGAGACACTGTATCTTAAAAATATTTTAAAAATTAGCTGGGCATGATGCATGTTCATAGTCCTAGCTATTTGGGAAGTTGAGGCAAGAGGATTGCGTGAGCCCAGGAGCTCAAAAGTTTAGTGAGCTATGATTGTGCTACTGCACAATCTAGCAGCAGTGAGACCCTGTCTCTAATTACAAAATAAATAAATAAAATAAAGGGAAGTCTTTATTCATAACTAACATATGTTTAGTCATAACGAACCATGAATTAATTGTTCAAAAACCCTTCAATGCATCCTTTTTATCACACAAAGTTCTCTCAAACACATACATTCCTAGCATATTGGAGCTGGAAGGGCCTTTAAAGATCCTGGGTCTCCATCTTTTCACTTTACAGAGGAGTGAGAAGATCAGAAGTTTGTTCAGGTTGCCCTGAGTAACTGAATTGTTGCTCCTGGGAGCTGTTTGCTTTTCCTAGCCTAGTCCAGTGCTTAAACTCCTCATCCTGTTTATTCAGAGGCCAAATAGTCTCCTGCATCTGGTGTCTTGTTGGTCTGGGCTGTTGATAATTCTTGAGCACACCTGCTTTTCAAAACTTCTGCATTGGACTTCATGTTCTTCCTTTGTGCCCTGATGAAAAAATGGTTTATCTTAGACTTGCAGTGAGGATCTGGGAAGGTCTTTCCATTACCAAGGAAAACATGAATCCTCCTCAGAATACCTGGTGAGGTTTTTGCCTTTTCTATGGAACTCCCTTGCCTCACTGTACTTTTCTTATAGTATAATTCAGGGTGGACCTGCTCATTACTTCTCTTAGACTACAAGCATCTCAAGGACATGACACATGGCTTAGTCATCACTACATTCCACATAGCAAGGTGACATAGACACAGAAGCCCCTGTCAAGTTTGTTGTAGACAGGGATGAGAGGATACATGAATAAACAGAGGAATGGAGTGGAATATCTTATTTCCTGACAGGAGGTTTAAATCTATGTTAGTAAGGGTATGAAAGATATATATATTTTTTCCTTCAGGGAAAGATGATGAGCCACCCAAGGTGAAAAGAGAATCTCTGACAAGTAAGCAAAAATTAAGGTTGCACTCTTTGTCATAAGAAATGTCTATGAATATGAACGTAAAAAGACATTAGAGAAGAAAAGTCAGGAAAAGGGGAAAGATAAATTTGGGTAGCATAAGAGACTGCCCGAAGGACTTTAAAACCAGAGATACTTGACGTTCACTTTTAAGTTTTTACATGTTTATGCAAATCCACTGCCATCTTTTTGAGGCATAAGTCCTGTCTGCTACACACAAAGGAGATGCTAAGGAACACTTGCTTGCCTTTATGTTAGAAACAGAAACAGTGTGATTTTCTCTGATGTTCTCAATTCCAGAGTCTACTGACTCAGGTCCATATGTGCCTGACGATCATCATAAGCCCCATCAACAAAGGGAGTACCCGCTCAGCATGGAGGCAGACCCTCCGCCAAATGAAAGAAAAATGTAGGCCAGGTATGGTGGCTCACACCTGTAATCCCAGCACTTTGGGAGGCTGAGGCAGGTGGATCACCTGAAGTCAGGAGTTCGAGACCAGCCTGGCCAACATGGTGAAACCCCATCTCTACTGAAAATACAAAAACTAGCTGGGCATTGTGGTACATGCCTGTAACCCCAGCTAATTGGGAGGCTGAGGCAGGAGAATTGCTTGGACCTGGGAGGCTGAGGTTGCAGTGATCCAAGATGATCATGCCACTACACTCCAGCCTGGGAGACAGAGCAAGACTCTATCTCAAAAAAAAAAAAAAAAAAAAAAAAGGAAAAAGAAAGAAAAATGTAGTCTTCATTCTTCTTAATTCTACCATAAATCTGAGAGTAGAATAATAAAAGTACATGAAAAACTACCCATAGCTTAGTATAGTTTATGTTACACACAAAACCTGAGAGATATAGGCAATAAATATTTCTGGAATATGTTTTACAGCAGCATTGGTCCATCAGGAAAGTTTCCCTCCAGGAAAGATTCTGAACATAGAGAATTAACAAGAAATCAAATTATAAGGAAGATTAACTATTGACCTTTTCCTGACCCCTCTATTTCTCTCCTTCAAGCAGGAGAATTACAGGTCAGTCCAACGTTGAAGAAGGAGTAACATTTCTCATTTTGAGCTTTCTCAAGAAATCTGGGCTATCAGAGCTCCCAGCTGATTCCTAGTGGTTTCTTATGTTTAAATATACGACCCTCACAATAATAATAATAATAATAATAATAATAATAAGAAGAAGAAGAAGAAGAAGAAGAAGAAGAAGAAGAAGAAGAAGAAGAAGAAGAAGAAAACAAAGCCACAAATGTTACTTTCAGGTTTGAATTCCACTTATATTCATTGAGTTATATTTTAAAAAGCTATCACTATGATAACCAGTTTTAATACTGTGATCAAATACAATCACTAGTACGAAAACTGGGCAAAAGGCCACATTCCACTAGTGTCTCCAGTTCAATGCAAAATCTTTTACTGCCATCTTGTGGATTTTTAGGAAATAATCCCAGTCACTACATGTTATTTATTGTCTTACGGGAACAATAGGTTCATAGGCCAGTTTATGAAAATAACTGAAAAAAAGTATAAGAAAAGAGCAGCTAAATAGTCAGGTTTCCATTTAATATTATCACTTTGTATTCTCTACTAAGCATCTCTGAGGCTTAGTTTCTTCATAAAAAGTTGTTATTATAATAATACCATCCCCTGCCTGTCTCAAGGTTGCCATAAGAATAAAAATTTTAAATTGCTCCATAAATTAAAAGTACTATTCAGAAACAACCAATTATTATCACTGCTATCAGCCACATTATTAGAATGATGATACCTAAGCATTTTATATGTAACAAGGTAAACTATGGTTCAGGCTGAAAAGTCCAGACCTTGGTACCTGCTTTCAGAGTGATTTGTCTCATCTTTTACGGCTTTCAGGGCAAGAGAATGGATGTTTCAAATGAAAATATTCCCTGGAGATAGTTGTTCCTTGGGCAGAAAATAATGTGGGCCTGACAACTGAGGAAGGGAATATTTTCTTTTTTACTGATTCACTGATGAGCAAGTAAGCCCTGACATTTCAAAAGCACAGCAAATATGTAGTATAGGAACAGCTTTTTCCAGTGAAAAATGCTACCCCTGGGATCCTATCTACTGACCCATATTTAGTTATTCTCTGGTAAGTTATTCATCCAGGATTTCTCTCTTCCAACCAACCGACACTTAAACTGGAAAACAAGGCAATAGGTTGGCTCATAGATGTCACAGACAACTTAAAAAAGAATCTTCTGAGAATTTCAGGGAAAAAACTTAGAACAAAATCCCCAAAAGCTTTCCTTTCCCCTTAGTGAAGACTTCTTCAAGTTCTTTCATGGTCTAATTTATTCATCACCTGTGAACACCTGTGTGTGCCTAGCACTGGGTTAGGGTCTGGGATGCAATGATGATCCAGACTAACACTTATCCTTACTGACCTCCATACTAGCGGGAAAGTTCACATCCCATGACTCATGATATCTGCTGCTTCAAGCTCTGCAGTTGTTCAGAACCTGAGCAGAAGTTAGGAGGCAGAGAAAGGGCCAATGCTGCCCTTGGGAATTTGAAAGAGAGAAGCAGCTCATGTATGAGCAATTTGCTGTTATAGGACATTCATCGACTCTCCACTTATGTCAGTTGTCGAGAGCGGTCATTGCATGTGGTGGAGTGAATGGTGTCAGAAGTCGTGATGGTGATGATGAAGAAGATAAGATGATACTTGGAATTAAGAAACTTATTATGGATTTTTTTTGAGATGTATGGATTTTAAATAATGTCAGCCTGAGAAGAATAAGTCAAAGTAGTTGTTTCTTTTTATCAATCTGCCATGCATTATGACCATGTTCATATCTTATGTCTCCACTAAGCTATCAGCCCCTGAAGGTGAGATCAACATCTGGTTTACCTCTCTATTTCCTATAGACACTAGAATAATATTTGACAGTCATGCTTTCATTATTGAACACTTGTAAAGTGCCAGGTACTTTTCAAAACTCTTGGAATACAGCAGTAAACAAAATAAATCAATAAGAGATATTCAGTAAATCAAATAATTAACAAATAAGAGTCACAGCCATACAGCCAAAGTGTTTTCCACTTCTTCCACTTAATATACATTTATATGAATTGCTAAATAAATCACCAATTTCCTTATCTCTACTGAATCATTTCCATCAACATATAAACACTGTTACAAAAAACAAACTCTACCCTCTAGTTCCCATTCTATTGCATTCCTCTCCAGAGCAAACTCAAAGGAAATAACTGTACTCCTTGTCATTAAAAGAGGGAATTTGGATGGAAAGGCAGCAGGACCTTGTGGAAAGATATTAAGCGGAGAAGTAACATGATCAAAGTTGATAGAATCTATGGAGTTGGTGTGAAAGATGAAAAAAGTACTGACTTTGAAGCTGGGCAGACCTAGAGTACAGTCCTTTTACTACAGTCTGGTCTTAACCAAATTATTTAACCTCTCAGAGTCTCAGAACTTTGACCTGCAAGATAATAGTAATCAAACCATTTGAAGTTCTTACTAGGTAGGAAGCACACAATATGTCTCTCATCCTTTCTGTCTTCAATTCTTCTCCTTTTATTCTCTCAGGCCTACGCTCCTCCCACTAGAGGCTTCTCTCTGAAATAATTTCTATTGTTTAAGAAGCACTTATGATCCTTCAGATACTAGACCCAAAACATTCCTCAAATAGAGCTCAGTGAGCCAAATAATCCCTGATGGTCATTTATCATTTATCTACCCAGTGTTCAGATATGCTTCTTATTTGGGGACAATTCAAGACAGGAAGGAGGCACAGCCTTACCCCCATTAGAGAAGCTGGAGGGGGCAGCTATTCCCTTTTCCCACCCCTCGGCAGCTACAACAGCGCAAGTCAAGCAGATGTTCCAGCTGGGAATTTAGCATCCCCACACTAACGTGTAAGGTGCATGGAGAAATAGAGATTTTTCATGGCAGTGTGGTTTGGCTATAAGTGGCCAGTGGTGACAGCCCAGCACTCTTAGTAGGAGGATTTCCTCCCTGGCCTCTGAGCCTGGTTCCTCAGGCTTCCTGAAGAGCTTGTAAACTATCTGTTATTTCTCCAATAAATTCTTTTTTTCATATAAGTTACCCAGAAATGATGTCTGTTGTCTGGAGTCAAGAACTCCAGGAGGTAAATTCACCAATCAAGCTCCCATCAGGTATATTCCTAGAGTAGTTAGCGTTAGAGGTAAGGGAGCTTGTCATGAAAGAAGGAAGCCTATACCTAGAGTCAAACAGGCTTTGAGTTAGAAAACTGTTGAACCCTTCAGTTTCTTCTTGAATAAAACAGCAGCAAGATCACTTTCCTACTTATCCTGAAGGGACCCTATGAGGATCAAATGAGATAATCACAGTGAGGTACTTTATACATGTATATGGTAATGCAAATCTAAGGGTTATTAGAGATTAGCTAATAAAATAGGTTATTCTGAGGCCCAAACAAATTGGACTAAAAATCAGTCCACTTTTTGACTCAAAAGAGATTTCAGGAGGGATGATCAAGTCAATGATCACTCCTCCTTTAAAACTTGAGATCTCTTTGCACGATTTCCCCTTTATCTGTGATCAGCTATTATACCACAGTTTAGATGTTTACATAGAGAAGACATTGGAACAGGTGTTAATGCATCCTTTGAAACTTGTGTAGGAAGTCCTTGCTACTTAAAAATCTTTTTGGAAGAAGAGAATATGTCATAAACGTATTTTAAATGATCATCAAGTATTTAGCATTTAATATGTAATAGAATATTTAATTAACATTTTTCTGATCTATAGGAATTCCTTTTAGTCAATTAGGAAATGATCTGTCTGAATTGGAAATATATTCCATTGGCCAGAAATCTAAAAGCTTTAATGTATTCTGAATCTTTAGGACAGAAGGGATTAATTGGCCAGAGCTCCAGATGAATACAACTGAGAGGGGCCCTAGGATTCCCAACTGCCTTCAGAGAAGTGGGCAAAGATGAGTCATTCATTGATTCATTCATTCGTTCATTAAACATTTGCTCAGTAGCTCGGTTCTAAGTTAATCAACAAGGGAGCAGAGGTGAATAAAACACAGTTTCATCCTCAAGGGAAGCTTCAAAGGATCTGAACATTGCTTCTAAGTACCTCAATCTTACAGCCTTCGTATACAATGGCTTCCTGTGGTGACTCATATGTCTCCTTTTAAATGCTCTTTTTTAAGGTATTTATGCTTTTTTCATTAACTAGACTTTGAGTATGGACTGCCTCAGACATAGGTAAACTGCCAAATTCAATTCTCTTGTGAAGGCCTGCATCGCAGAAAGAGCCTAGCTTTGAAATCAGAAGCAACAGTGGTCCAAATACCACCATCATTACTGATTATCTGTGTGATCTTGGACAAATTATTTAATTTCTCTGAGCCTTCAATCCAACAAGGTTGTTGGGACAATTCAGTGAAATCATAGTGCAGTATCCAGCAAAATGCTTGGTGCTGAGCATATATTCAATAAAGGTTAGGCATTTTATCTCCAATTCTCTACTGGTTTTGCTTTCTAGGGGCCCTCTTTGTTGGGAAGTTTCCCCTCCAGAATCCTTCTTATCACTAAGGATGGTCTCTTCTTTATGCCCATGTGGTCCCTGGAACTTACCGTTAGCATTTCCATGTTATATTGGAAATAACCTATTTATTTTTCTGTCTCCCTTCATGAGGCTACATGTTCACTGAGGACACAATGCTTTTTTTCACGTTGCATCCTTAGTGTCTAGTAGCTTTTGGTACTTTGTGAATGTCTCTGAGCTCTGCAAACAAGATTTTAAGGTGAAAATATTACTTCTGTCAAATAAAATACTTGCAAGAGGTTTTCTGGAGATTATGACAGAATTTTCAAAAAATATGTTCACGTGATAGTAATTTATATCCAAAGACTAAAAAAGTTGTTTTGTTAAATAATGTTAAAAAACACTTTATCAGCATTTAAAAAATTTGCTGCAGGACTTCTCAGATCTTTCATTGAATTATGAACCTTTTTTATGAAGCATTTCACACATCCGCTATTATACACAGTTTTGGAAGTACCACTGTGAGAAAAGCTGGTGTTTTACTGGTGCACTGAGTTAAGTTTCAGACTTTTGAAAGCTGCTTACAGTTAAATTCTTTGAGTAGTCATCTTGTGAGTTAGATGTTACAAGTCTGCTGTTAAGTACATGGTTCCCAATGTACTATTTTCACTGCACCTTGCTAAGTTGTGACATATAGTATGTTTATGACACATTCAATAAGCAAGACTTAAGGAATATAACTGGAAAGCAGCAATGTTAATTTTGTTTCCCTACACAGTTTACTGAGTGCCCACAGATTTTATTTATTGTTTTTCTTTTTGTTGTTGTTGTTTATATATATATATACACACACATATACATATACATATTTTTTTTGAGATGGAGTTTCACTCTTGTTGCCCAGGCTGGAGTGCAATGGCATGATCTTGGCTCACCGCAACCCCTGCCTCCCAGGTTCAAGCGATTCTCCTGTCTCAGCAGCCTGAGTAGCTGGGATTACAGGCATGTACCACCACATCCGCCTAATTTTGTATTTTTAGTAGAGATAGGGTTTCTCCATGTTGGTCAGGCTGATCTCAAACTCCCCACCTCAGGTGATCTGCCCACCTCAGCCTCCCAGAGTGCTGAGATTACGGGCGTGAGCCACCGTGCCCGGCCTAATTACTGCTTTTCTTTAACATACATTACACAGCTGATTCTGTGTCAGACAATGGGGATGCTGTTTAAGTGACGCTTGGGACAATTCATGAGTTCTCTGGTCCCTTTTAGATAACGGAGGGTTTTTCCTTGTGTACTCCAAGTTCCTTTTCAAGGAAATTCAGTGAACAAGATGAAGGTAGGAGGGAGCTCAGCACAGAGGGGACAGGGCTGCTGCTCCGTCCCCACTCAGTGATATGGCTCTTCCTTTTGGTACAATAGTGAAACACACTTGTGTGTGGTTTGTTAGTAAATAACTGCTGTCCTGAGCCCTACTGAGTGACCCACAACTCTGGGTCCCTAGAAGTCCCCACTGCCCTGCTGTCTGGCATCTGTGGCACTATGGCCATTCATTGTGTGGACTGGTGCCAGGGTTATGCCAAGGTGTGAAAATTTTAAATAGCATCCCTGACCATAGGTAAAGAAAAATCCAGAGTGGCTGAGGCATCAGTGAGAGTAGGGGAAGTACTGTGGATGGGGCAGGCTGTCCAGGCAGGCAGGGGCCAGGCTCTGCAAAACTCTGTGGGCTATGTTAACAATTTTAGGCCTTAAGAACAGCAGGACACCATTGAAAGGCTTTAAAGAGAGCAGGAAAAGGATATGATTAGCTATGCTTTTTGTCCAGTTTGCTCTTTCCAAAGGCTGGAAGTCTGTATGTGATGGGTGATGTTTATATGCACTAGGCAATCATCAGGAATAAAGAACTCTGCCCATAGTCAGGTCCTGCTGAATACCCACACTCCGGTGGCTGGGCCAGCAGTCAGCCTGGGTAGTGGGGCTCTGAAGCCAAGGCTGAGCAAGAGTAACTCCCCTGGAGCCTCTTCACAGGGCACATCTGTTTTCATTTGAGGTGGTCTTGTGATCAGGTGAGCAGTGAGTTCTGAGTTGTGCAGGAAGAAAGATCCAGTAAGGTAGGGAGAAGTCTAAACGGGCTCTACAATTAAGAGAGGCAAAAGCCAGAAATGACTGAAGAGTCAATGGGTCTAGAGGCAGTGGGTTAGAGAGAGAGAGCAAATGCCTGGAACAAGCATGCTGGTTTGGAGAGGCAACTTCCACATGGTTTCTGGACCAGAACTCTAAATTTAACTGGTCAGATTTAGGGCAACAAGTTTTTACCTCCTCAAAAACAGCATCAACTCCACGTAGTTGGATTTCATTTCAAAGTTTAACAGTATGTCCTGGCTGATGCAGTACCTTGAAATTTCTGAAACCTTACTGATACTTGTTCCTGAAGGGAGAGTAGTGGTTTTGCTGGAGTTTGGGTGACTCCAAGTTTTGAAGATGAGAGTAGAGAAGCTGAAGGTGTTGCTTAGGTGAAAGGTTTCATAAGATTTCTGATTTAAGCTGTTTCACTTTTGGGGACAAGGTGAAATAATAGCACTGTGATGTGGAGATGAGACTTGTCCCTAACACTGCATAGGCCCCAGATCCTCTTTAGTATTTCAGAGAGTGCTTGTTTCAGGAACACACAGAGGGAGAGAGAGTTTCTTAGGCAAAAAACATCAGTACTGAAAACTAGGAAAGCAAGGTTCCTCCATGGGACTGGGAGCCAGAGCCAGAGAGGAAGGGTACAGCCGGTATGGCATGGTGACTGGAAGGGATGACGTCTGTAGGCTCATACGAGGACCACTTCAGAAAATTGAAGAAATAATTTCGGACATCTTTACTGGGGATGGCAGTGGGGAGGGGGAAGAAACAACACCAGAAGAGATTTAGAAATGTTACTTGAGGTAACAATATAAGGTGACCTTATCAGTACCCTAAGATGGAGAATAGTGTGTATAGTGCTCATATTCCATTTAATTAACTTGAAAATAGAGTCCTGGCAAATCAAGTCCTTCCCCTCTGCATGTTTCTAAACATGAAGATAACCTGAAAATTTTTGAAATACCCATGTGAGCTGTGACTCATTTTTACTCTTTCTAAATCAACAATGCAATTTAAATTCTAATTTGGAAATTCAGTTACCTATTATACCTTCACTTCGACAGCGGCAGCATTTCACTTCTGGCAACACATATTCCCAATCACGTATCTTGAAACACAGTTTGTTAAATACTTAAGGTCCATATCGAGAACGAGCTTTGGAGTTAGCAAGTCAGCTGGGGGATCACTTTTGGATGCCTGAGGAATGAATAAACTAAAATTGCTTGGAGAGACAGGAAATAATCTCTTTCTAGGGATATTGCTTCTCTGGGCTCTGTTTCACATTTTTTCCTAAGAAATCACTGAAACAAATAATAAGAGAAGCATTTCTAGCTTTCCTTCTACAGAAAGAATGCCTGAGGAGGCGACTGCACTAGTTAATGTGACTGCATGCTGAATGCCCTAAATTCTCCTCCATGAATACATCAAGAATATGGTTCAATTACTGAATTCCGTTCTGCAACAAATCCCTGAGAAATAGAATACATAAAAGAGAAATTAGAAAAGATCACTTATAATACATGTATAGGATGTAGCCCAAGATGACAATTTCTTTGTCTTTGAGCATCTTAAATACCTTAATTTTCGAATTCTGGTGGGGATAAGGGGTAGGCCTGGAAAAAAATCCCTATAATGGAGCTTCAGGACCCTCCATCTTCAGGTTGCTAAGTAATGTGTTTTGACAATGCACGAACACTAGATGGCACCCATAACCTTAAAACATAGTAAAAGGCTACTTCCCTTTTCTGCATAGGAAAGAATGTAGGAAACAGTCAATTACGGGAATTATAAAAATTAGCTGGGCACAGTGGCAGGCGCCTGTAATCTCAGCTACTCTGGAGGCTGAAGCAGGAGAATCACTTGAACCCAGAAGGCAGAGGTTGCAGTGAGCCGAGATCACGCCACTGCACTCCAGCCTGTGCAACACAGCCAGATTCCGTCGCAAATAATAATAACAAATCTACTCGAGCATTTCCCACTACCGGTGTCCTGTAAGATACTCCTTATGTAAGGGTTTTGTGCTCAAAATGTTTTTGAAAACCACAGACTTCATCTGCTCTAGGAGATTTCCAATGGACACAGGTAAACGTGTTTTTTAGAAGTTCTTCATTGAAGAAGCCTGTACAAATGAACCTATTACAGTAGCAACCTATTACAATCCTGCTGTTTCAGTGTTCTATGAAACACACTTTGGGAAATGCCAATCTAGTCCAATCCCTGTCCCAAAGAAGGAACAGCCCAAACTATCCAAAAGAGGCCTTCCTTATACATGGGTATCTGAACCTTTTTAAAAAACAACAGATACAGTCTTAAAGCAGAGTTGATAGTAATAGCAACATTTATTGAATATGTATACTATGACATGCTGTATTTTAAGTGTTATTGTCTCTTTCTTCAGTGTGTGTGTATATATATGTGTATGTATATGTGTTTATATGCATATATATACATATACAATACCTGGCACATAGTAAGCTATTAATAACTAAATTACCTAGGAAGATTCTATAGTCTGTGTGTGAGAGTAGGAATGGACATTCTGCCTCTCATTAGAAAGGTAATTGTCTATTAAGCAAGTCTCTTACCTATGAAGAACAATTGAGACCAAAGACATATCCCTCAGATCCCTTCCCTGGGGATTCTACTTCCTTTCTCTGAAATTACTACATTATTGTTAACGTGACTTATTTGCAAATTAATCTTACATGACCTATTAATATGTACTGAATTTTATTTAGCTTTTTTTTTTTTTTTTGACAGAGTCTCACTCTGTTGCCCAGGCTGGAGCACAGTGGTGTGATCTTAGCTCACTGCAGCCTCTGCCTCCTGGGTTCAACCCATTCTCCCGACTCAGTCTCCCGAGTAGCTGGGACTACAGGTGCACACAACCATAGCTGGCTAATTTTTGTATTTTTAGTAAAGACAGGGTTTCACCATGTTGACCTGGCTGGTCTTGAACTCCTGACCTCAGGTGATCTGCCCGCCTCAGCCTCCCAAAGTGCTGGGATTATAGGCATGAGCCACTGTGCCCAGCCAGCTCTTGATTGTTATTTAGAGTTTTTGCTTTGTATTTTCCAGGAAGGTTACTTGCCCCCGTATGTCCAGTGCAAGTTATAGATGAAAATATTTTATCTTCCATATTCCATCATTAGTAATTCTTTTGTGCCATTTTGCTTTCCACATTGTAATGTTTTAGCTTCTCAAGACTGTTTGTTCTTTTCTCTCAATGTTAAGCAATTAAATTCCAATAGTGAACCTTGAAGCTAGCCATTTTCTTATTTATTTATTCATTCATTTATTTATTTTTATTATTATACTTTAAGTTCTAGGGTACACATGCACAACACACAGGTTTGTTACATATGTACACATATGCCATGTTGGTGTGCTGCACCCATTAACTCGTCATTTACCTTAGGTATATCCTCTAATGCTATCCCTCCCCCATCGCCCCACCCCTTGACAGGCCCGGGTGTGTGATGTTCCCCATCCTGTGTCCAAGTGTTCTCATTGTTCAATTCCCACCTATGAGTGAGAACATGTGGTATTTGGTTTTCTGTCCTTGTGATAGTTTGCTGAGAATGATGATTTCCAGAAGCTAGCCATTTTCTAGCTAGCTATAGGTGAAATACATTTTGATATACTACGCAGAAATGTTCCCTCTTCTTTCTCAACTGAAAAAAGCAGATATTTTCCTCATCATATGTATTTGCAAATGTTATGCATAAAAACGGATGTGCTGTGTGAACTTCAAAGATTGTTGTTATATTCTGTGAATTATAATATCTAAGATGACTATAATTCTGATTGGCTGCCTTATTTACTATATGGTCCTGGTAATAATATTTAAATGGATAAATCTATTTTTGAAGCAGAAATACCTGCGAGTTTTCTTTGTCAAGCCATAGAGTATTAATAGATCATCTTTTTTCTCTCACATGTATGGTGGTTAAAATAAATAAAGCCTATGGCTTGGTGGATTTTTTATTTAAACAGAGTTAGAGAGTCTAATGCCATCTCTGGGGCTCAATTTCTTTATCCTTAAAATGAACATAACAAGGCATAGTGTTGTTGGAAGACTAAATTATTTATGATAGTGACTGACTCAAAAGTACCATGTAAGTATTAGTTCTTTATTGTTTTATGTGTTCCTGAATGTAATGTGCACACAGTGCGGTGTGCACCAAGAAGATGTGCCATAGAGACTGTTGACAATATTTTGAAAAGAGACTGTGCTGAGAGGAGAAAGAACACTGACTTGAGTTCAGCTTTATAGTCAGTAGCTGTGGAGACGTAGACAGATCATTTAGCCTCTCCAAATCTCTTTTCTCCGATCTGGAAAATGGGAGTAATAATAATAACCTATCCTGCCACTTAGAATGCCTTAGAGGATCTCTAGAATTAATGCATGTGACAGTGCTTTGCGTCTGGGAATATTTAATGACGATATGAATGCTGATTGTAATGAAATGGCAAAATGGTCCCCCAGTATATGGAATGTAAGCCAGGATGATGAAGATACCTTAGTATGCTTTAGGTAGAATTTTAGAGTCAATCTTTCAGGCTATAGTGACTTCTTCATGTGCCACCATATTTACTCAACACTTTTTCATTCAATAAACACTTTTTTTTGGGAGACTGCTATGGGCCAGGCATTGTGCTAAATATTGAGGATACAAAATCATATAAGATAGAGAATTTGCTTTCAGAGACCTTACCACCTAGTACAGAAAGACAGACATGTAAATGTATATGGACAATAAGGTTTGATAGCTGCCAGTTATATCTTATATATCATGAAAGTATTGAAGAAGTAGGTAAGGGAAGTAGTTTAAGGAATGATGCTCAGCTCTTGGATGCAGAACAAGGTCCTGGTGTGGGACCATACACTGTATCTCCCATACTCAACATCCTTCCAGAGAACTGCAAGCTGATGAGTGGGCAGAGGCCTTCATATGTGAGAGGACCACAGTGACACATACGACAAGGCTACTCATGCAAACTTCCGGATACCTTACTAAAGTCAACTGACTGTATGATGTTATTTAGGTAAATTGTGTGTGCATGTGTGTATGTCAGAGAGAGAGAGAGATTTTCCTATTTTTTGAAGGGTTGGAATGGTGGCTAACAAATATAAGGTCAATTATAAGATTCTATTTATAAATCACAGCCATAAAATGAAAACAAATTTTTCTAAATGCACAATGAAAACCACAAACTAAGTGCTTTGTTTAGTTATGAACTATGAACCATAATATCAGCCATAAGTACTGGTTCCTTATGTAACTCTCTGTTATTATTTCCATGATTAGTAAAATTAAAATATAGGCAGGAACACTCACAATGGATTTACCCTATCATACTAAGGAGGAAGCTTGACATAGTAGAAGGAGACAGTCAATAAATATTTGAATAAGTTAAAGGAAACAGGGAAATAAAGGAAGAGGAAAGGAAAATTAGAAGGAAGGGAGAAAGTGGCAATGGGATGGAAGAATGAAAAGAGGGAGGGAAGGGATATGGTAGGTGTAATGGGCATTAAAATGGAATATTTAAATCCCAGCTCTGACTCTTTGTAGTTAGGTAAACTTTGACAAGCTCGAAGTTTATCTTCATCTGAACATGAGGCAGTACCTTTCAGAGTGATTGTGAGAAGAATAAATAATAGTTATGCTAGATAAGTCAGAGGTCCATTGAACAATGTGTGCCTATAGTCACCAATACCGCTTGCTTAAACATTTGCTAAGAGGATAGATCTTATGTTAATTGTTCTTATCACAAAAGGAAAACAATAATAAAAAAAGAAGAGAACAGGAGAAAACTTTTGGAGTGATGGTTGTGTTATGGCATAGATTGTGGTGATGGTTTCATGCATGCATACATATCTCCAAATTCGTCATTAAGTATGTACAACTTTTTCTATGTCAATCTCATCTCAATAAACTACCCTTGAAAATTACTTACAAAATAATGCCCTTTGCACCAATGCGGATGCCACTGGAGGCCATTATCCTAAGCAAATTAACATAGGAACAGAAAGCCAAATACCACATGTTCTTACTTATAAGTGGGAGCTAAATACTGGATACTCATGGACATAAAAATAGCAACAATAGGCACTGGGGACTCCTAGAGTGGGGAGGGAAGGAAAAGGGAAGTGATTGAAAAACTACTGGGTACTAGGCTCACTATCTGGGTAATGGGATCAATTGTACACGCAACCTCAGCATCACGTGATATACCCACATAAGAAACATCGTGTGTACTGCCAAGTCTAAAATAAAAGTTGAAATTATTAAAAAAGTAAAAAAAAAAAGGTGCTTAATACATTGTTGCTGATAATTCTTGAATTTAGTTGAATGGTGCCACTGCTACAACTTAGTACCATCAGCAAACTCTATATAGCCTTATCTTACGCATTTTTTTGTTTTTACATTTGCACCAAACTATACACATTATAAAGGTACAGTGTTTAGAGTATGGTTATGAGTTTGGGAGAAAAGTCTGTTTTTTTAAAATAAAATAAGTAATATATCATTTTTAAAAAGGCATGCTTCTCAACATTCTGTTGGATGCAAATGTGTCTCAGAACATCTAGAAGAAAACATTAGCACCTTCACCTTTATTTGAGGGAAGTAAGTGCAACAAGCATCAAGCACCTGAACACCATTTAAACTGTGACATGTAGACCATGCATGATGGCTCACGCCTGTAATCCCAGCACTTTGGGAGGCTGAGGCGGGTGGATCACCTGAGGTCAGGAGTTTGAGACCAGCCTGGACAACATGGCAAAACCCTGTCTCTACTTGAAATAGAAAAATTAGTCGGATGTGGTGGTGGGCAGCTGTAATCTCAGCTACTCAGGAGGCTGAGGCAGGAGAATCACTTCAACCTGGGAGGTGGAGGTTGCAGTGAGCTGAGATTGTGCCATTGCACTCCAGCCTGGGCAACAGACAGAGTGAGATTCTGTCTCAAAGGAAACAAAAACAAAAACAAACAAAATTGTGACATGCACCAGAAGTCATGATGCTCTCATCCATTTTCCTTTGTAATTAAGGTGCTTTTGGTATCATAATGAAAGTTATGACTTTTTCATTGATGGCGTCAGATATGCAGGGAATAGAGATTAAAGAAACATACTCACCGACAGGATCTGGTCTCCTCTCTGGAGCTCCCCACTTAGGTCTGCTGGTCCACCAGCCAGAATGAAGGACACAAAAATACCTTCTCCATCTTCCCCACCGACAATGTTGAAGCCCAGGCCAGTGGAGCCTTTGTGCAGAACCACCTTGCGAGGCTCTCTGCAGAAAGAAATAGAGAAAACAGCTCGGAGGGTGATCCATTTAAGATTTATATTGCTTTTACTTTCATTGGGATATATGATATCAGCAATTCACTACTTGTAAAATTGTTTCTCAAACTAAGATAACATTTGTACATCAAGAAAGAGGCTAATATCAGGACAGATGTTTGAGTTCCCCACTGTAACAACTACCAAAATGCCATGCAAAAAATCATTCCTTCATTCTAAAAAAATTTCTTAAACTACCTTTACTTCTACTTTTCTTTTGTTTAAAACATCTGTTTTTGTATTGAGCACCACAGTAGTACTCAGTATGACGGATGTACACAAAAGCACAGAGGGATTTTTGGGAAGAAGAGACTAAGGTTGAATGCCCAGATCATGAAAGATCTTATATGCCAGGTTGTGGGTTTGTTGCTTGCTTGACTGTTAATTAAAATTTACTGCGTAGGCCATGGGGCTCATTAGAAGATTCTGAGACATTACGAATACTTAAATTCGTTTTAGGAAAATTAACAGATGGTCCTATGGGGGGCTGACAGAGAGGAAAGCACAGATATGATGGGAGGTGGGAAAACCATTTAGGATGTTGTCTAGGAATCCAGCTGTGAGGAAGTCACAGCCTGAACAAGGGTGACAGCAGTGAGAATTTTAAAAAGGGCAACATGAGAGAGGAAATTTGAAGGGAGAAGCAGTAGGTCCAGAGATGACTCAGACATTGGAAAAAAAGGAGAGAGAACATCTAAGTAACTAGCAAAAGGAGAGATGAGTGGAATCCAGGGTCATGATAATGAGTATGATTTTGACATACTCAGTTCCAGGAAATAGTGAGATATCCAGATGGAGATGTTCTGAAGCAGCTGGACACAAAGAATAGGAATTTGGGCCTTCAGAGAGGACTATAAATACATATTTGAGGATCATCAATAAAAAGGTCAGAGATCAAATCTTGAGCCAATAGTTCACTGAGTTTGTGTAGAGCTCAGAATAATATGGAATTATAGAATGTAAAAAGTCTTAAAAGGCATTTAGTTCAATTTTCTATATCAGTAGTTTTAAAAAGTGTTTTTGCAAGCCTTAGGTTTGACCAAGTTGTCATTTGTATCACCCACCCTCCTCTCCCAAACATCTCAGTTCATCTTCTATTTTCCAGTTCTTAATGATGTAAGAATGAGAAAGAGCCATCCCATATATTTTATACTAATGACTACACAAAGAATTTGTTACTTGCTATCACATTTCCATGCATAAAATGATGCATTATGTATGTATGCCTTATTATGAGGAAAGGTGTAAAGTGCACCTCACAACTTGAACTGTAAGTAATAAATTATGTAACAATGCATTAAGTCAGAGGTAAAGTGACATAGAGTTAACTCATTTCATTCTACAAATACTTTGTAAGCACCATACTGTTTCAGGTGCTCAGAATGTCTGCAAACAAAACAAATATCCCTGTCCTTGTGGGCTTACAATCTAATGAAGGTAGACCACTAATAAACGATAGATGCAATAAATAAGTTCATTATACAGTATGTTAGAAGGCAATAAGTATTTTGGAGAGAAAAAAAAGCAGAGCAGTGTAGGAGGGATAGGTTGTGGTGAGGAGGGCCTGGGTAGGATGCATTGAGAAGGTGACATTTTAGAAAAAATTGAAGAGGTGAGGAAACTAGTCATGTCACTATAAAAAGGAAGAACATTCTGGCCAGAGGAAAGGAACAGCCAAACAGAGATCCTAATATGGAAGGGTGCCTGGTGTTGTCAAAGAAGAACTAGGAGGCCACTGTGGCTGAACTGAGTGAATGAGGAAAGGAGAATGGTAAACAATGAAGTCACTGTTTTAGATTTCTATTGCTGAGGAACAAGTTACCACAAATCTAGTAGGTTAAAACCATACCCATTATTCTCTTTCAGTTCTGTAGGTCAGAAGTCTGGTTGGACTTGACTGTATTGCCTACCTATGCTGAAGTCAAGGTGTCAGCCAGGCTGAGCTTTATTGCAAATTTATGTGGAAAAATCTGCTTCCAAATGTATTTAGGTTCCTGGCAGAATTCAGTTTCTTGTGGTTGTAGGATTGTATTAGTCAGGATTCTTCAGAGAAAGCCAACATGATATTGCACACACACACACACACCCCTATAGTATATACACATACATAATAAGGAATTAGCTTATGTAGTTGTGGAGGCTGATAAGGCCCAGGATCTGTGGCTGGCAAATTGGAGACCGAGGAGAGCCAGTGATATATATTAAATAGTTGTAGGCTGAGGCTAAGCCTGAAGGCAGATGAAGAGTGCTGATGTCCCAGCTTGAAGACAGTCAGGAAGAAGCAGCAAATTCACCCTCTCAATGCTTTTTTATTCTATTCAGGCCTTCAGTGGATTAGATGAGGATCACACCCTTTGGGGAAAACAATCTGCTTTACCCAGTCTATTGATTTGCATGTTCATCTCATCCAGAAACACCCTCACAGACATACTGAGGAAAATGTTTAACCAAATAGCTGGACACTCAATGACTCAGTCAAGCTGACACATGAAATTAACCATCACAAGGAATAAGGTACCCATTTCCTTGCTGGCCATCAACTGGGGCCTCTCTCAGCTCCTATAGGCCATCCACATTCCTCACCCCATGGCTCTCTCTATCTTCAGGCAACTAATGGCACATTGAATCCTCTTCGCATTTGGAAGCTCTGACTTCCTCTTCTCCAACTAGCTGAATAACTCTTTGCTTCTTAGTGGTTTATGTGATTAGGCCAGGCCCACCCAGATAATTTTCCTATCTTAACTGATTAGTAACCTTAATTACACTTGCAAAATCCCTTTTCTTATGTAAGAACTTAATTGTGGGAGTAACACGAGGAGGTAGATATCATGGGTCCCTCTTAGAACTTTGCCTACCACTATCAGAGAGACAACAGTGCATTAATCCTGCAGGGCCTTCTAGATCATTTTAAAAGCTTTGACTTTTACTCTCATAGAAATGGGGAGCCTGTGAGAAAAATGATTTGACCTACTTACATTTGTAAATGATTCCTTTGATGTAAAATAGACTCCTCTTGCAGCTGGGTGGGCATGGCAGTTCAGCTCCCCCTTGATCACAGAAACAGCAGGGAGGGAGACACAGAGCATTCCCCTCATTCTACCTCATTGCCACTAGGTGGGAGTAGAAGTTCAGCTCCGCGCTTGGATTCACTAACACCAATCGGGGAGAGAAGATGGGGTGCTGACTAGCACCACCTTGAACCACCTTATTCTCCTTACCTCTGCATGGGGGTAGGAGTTCAGCTCCTCACAGGGCCCTGCTGATTCTATCCTGGCAGGCAGAGTGGTTTTCTAACTAGTACTGATTTCCTCTTTCTCCTACTTCATTGCCACCGTGCAGGGGTGGAAGTTAAGCTTCTTGCTGGTTCCCATCAATATTAGGAGTAGGGGAATGGAATGCCAACTAACGCCACCTCATTTCAGCCTGTTGCTGCTGGGTAAGGGTACAAGTTCAGCTCCCCACTAGAAAGTGGAGTATCGACTAGCACCACCTCTTACCCCCTTGTTCTGCCTATTTGCTGCCAGGTGGGGACGGAAATTCAGTTCTTGTTCTGTCTACCAACAACAGCCTAGTGGAAGAAGTGGAAGGCCATCTTAGAGTTGCCTCTCCTGGCTGCCGCTGGTAGAGCCAGAAATCTAGCTCTCTGCATAGCACTACTGACACTGCAGGGTTGAGGGGACAGTTTTTTCTTTGGTGTTTGGCTAGAGTAGGTCAGTATTATCAAAAGTTTTCCGGTTCTATTAGTCTACCTGTTTTTCCCAGTCATTTATCTAAAGGGAGAAGGTTTTACTTGGGGCTGTTTTTGTCTGTACTTATGGGTGGTTCCAGGCTGCAGGTTCTCCAGTGCTCCGTCCAAATACACAGCAAGCAAAAAAAAAAAAAAAAAAAAGAAAAAAAGAAAATAAAAGAAAGAAAAAGTCCTGGGAACTCACTACAGTATCCTTCGTTTCCTAGCCAGTTTGTTGCCTCCTTTCCAACTCTAAAGTCTTCCTACATTTGTGTTTTTCTACTCAAGGTTATTTGTTTTGTTTTGCTTTTTAAATAAGAGGGTGGATTAGAGAGAAATCGGGATACATTTTAAACGTAGAGGCCAACAGAATTTTCATGAAAAGGTTATTGTCAAAATCTCCCCCTTTCCCCAGAATAAACACACGTATAGACATTCTTAGTGGGTCCAACAACACTGAAGCTCTATATAGTACATATAGATGGAGGGAAGAGAGTGATTAGGACTCTGACATTTGTCCCTGTGCTAGATATTGTGCTTGATGCTTTACGTGAATCATCTGATTTATTCCTCAAAAAAATGAAAGGTATACTGATTTTGCAACTATTTTGAAACAGGAACAGAAAGTAAAATAGACTGATGATTGGATAGATGGGTAGGTATGTGATAGAGAAAGTATAGGAAAATGTTAATAGTGGAATCTAGGTGACAAGTACATGGATGTTCATTGTAAAATTTTTAAACTTTTCCTTATGTTTGAAAAATGTTTATAATGAAATTATGAGTAAAATAAATAACCTGATGAAGAAATCATTAGGGCAAACGTTTAGATTAGTGAAATGAGACTACTTGCCTAAGCTTTTAACTGAGTTTAGTAAGTAGCAAAGGCAGGGTTAAGGACATAGATTTTCTGTCTCACAATCCAAAAGTCTAGAATATGGTATATACCAGACATTGCAAACCAGCAAGTCAAAGGCTGAATTTGACTCGCAATATTTACAAATGTTTGAATTAGTTGCCCAAGTTTAAAATTAGGAAAATTTGCATGAAATATGGATTTGTGGCTTCACATGAAAAAAGTCTGGCATTCTGTCAACACTAGCTCCCAGTTTTACTGTGAGGTAACACTTGGTTTAGAGAATGGGCTTCTTTAGAAGGGTCATTCATGCTCTAGTTTGCCACAGTCCTAATCTCTTTCTCCTGTTCCCAGACAAAAAAAAAAAGCTGTCATTGTACCCACATTTGCACTTCTTATAAAATTAAGAGGAAAGTATTTCTTGTACTCATACTCCTATCAAAAATGGGAAAATGAAAGCTTTATGGGGGGAATCATATTTTAATAAAAATGGGAGAGAATAAGATTCCTATGGAAGTAAAGATTATTCTTAAATGTTTAATATGCAATGTGACTTTATGCAGGAAGAATACAGCTTTCAAAGGTCATTATGAAACATCATTGCCCATTACCCATTTATATTACCCATCTGGGGGCATTTTGTTAGTGACCTTTGCACTTTGACATACTGCTTCCTGTCTTTAAAAACAGAAAACATACAATGTTTGCATGACAGTAGATTTTATTCATTTTACCTGGACCCCATTTATTTCAAGCTATCAAAACAAATCTTTAAATTATTTGGAATATTTGAAACTCAGAAGATTTAAATGCCTTTTTTAAAAACAGAATTTTATATTATAGTAAATTACGATACTTAAATAGTGAAGATAAATGACAAAAAATAAATTTGTAAAATGGAATGCAAATAAAATGTCCAAGCACACGTCAAATGATTTATTTTTTCTAATTTAAATTTCTTATACTAATAACCTATTACAGCAATCTGTAGATTTTAAAGCATTTTCACATATATTTTTCCTGTTAGAGGATCAAAGCCCTTTAAAGTATTACAAGTCCTATTTTACTGATGCTTAGGTAAATCAGCTTGTCTACATTCACACAGCCAGAAGCATCAGAGCTAGTCTCTTTGCTATAAGTTAAGTGTTTCATCCATTTCATGGAGAGGGAACTTAAACAATGAAAATTTTTAAAAAATAAGCTAAAATTCAAGTATATTTAAAGTATAGTAGTATATATTGAAGTATATATAAGCTAGAGGAGGATTCTTAATTTAAAAAAGGGATTACGATATATATTACAGAATATAGTTTCCAAAACCATTGACACTCAAAGATTCACTTTAACTGCCCTTAGCTCTTATCATTTGAACCACATGGTTCAATACCTCATTCCATGCTGCCTTGCACTCTTCTGTCTCTGAATGTCATGGTATCTACTCCAACCCCTTCATCCCCTCTAATTCAGGTTTTGACTTTTAGGATAAACTCCCAACTTGAAGTCTCCTTGATCCTAGTTTCAATCTTCCAAATACATTCTCCTCTCTAAAATACAAATCAGGTCATCTTACTACCCTGCTTAAATGTCTCCAGGCACCCTATGTTCCAGCCACATCAAAATCCCTGTGCTTCCCTGAGTTTGACATGTTGCTTCATACCTCTACATTTTGGCTCAGGCCACCTTAAAACTCAGTTCAATCATCACTTCTCTGAATCCCCAAGTACCTATGATCACTTGTTTCTTGGGTCCACACTGTGTCTTCCACACATGCATCTATTGTAGCATGTTTTACAGTGTGTCATACTTGCTCATACCTTCTTCTCAAGAAAATGTGAACTTCTAGAATCCAGGCACCAGCATTTCCCCAGTAATAGTAAGATGCCTGGCAGGTAGCAGGAACTCAGGAAATAGGTATTAAATGAATTGATAAACTCCCACAGTGATTTAGGTCTCCATTTCATATTATAATTAATTACACAAATGTCTTTCCGTCTTCCTAGATTTTAACCAGGTATGTCAAAATCTAAATTCCAAAGATATAGATCACAAAACAAAATGGGCAAAGTAGGATGAGAAGGAAATATAGCAAACTGGAAGACACATTTCATCTAAAGGGGGGCTGCTGCTGCTGCTCAACTCTGGACAATTGCTCCAAGCAGGAATGTCAAGCAATCTTGACAGATTCTCTAATTTTTAAAGACAAGCCAAGAATCTAGATATTTATATAAATTTCCCAGAATTCAAATATGACAATGGTTAAAAAAGGTAAAAGCATGGTGCAGGTCAAACTAAAGATGTTTGTTATAGATCCAGCTATGAACTGCCAGTGTGAGACTGCCTTGTTAGAAGTTTGATGGTGCATTTGACATCTGCTTCATGTTTTTCACTTCCATGGTGCTCAGAATGGTACTTGACTCATGGTCATTTAACATTCCACATTTAGCCCGTCTCTTTTCTTCACTTTTCAATTTCTCCCATTCTGTAATACCCTTTTATCTTACTGTTTCCCTTTTGTCTTTTTTTTCCTTTTATATTACACCTGCTCAAGACCCATCATCTTCATGATAAACCATTCTCAAACAGTTTGAGCCTAGCTGCTTTTGCATGCATACTGCTGAGGCTAGTGACTCTGGGTCTGATTAATATAATGGCCCACATTTCTAAGAACTGTTTTATGTGTAAGGGCATTGTGGCCCCCAGTGAGATCATAATATCCTGCAGGTGAGGTATCATGGTTTACTTTCTAGGTATACCTAATACTCATAGAAGAGTGTTCAGTCAACATCTGATGATTGAATCAACAAACACAATTTATAAATAACTCAAATACTTTTTATACTGGAATGATTTGGGGACTCTGATTTCCTATGTTATTCATCATCCAGAATTCATATTGCCCAGGGCTCTGTTACTAATCATTATTACACATCATTATACACTGACAGCGGAACAAAATTCTATCTCTCATTTCTCATTCTGAAATTAGCTCAGGGATTGTAATCTTCTGGAAATTTTCCCTGATACTCTCCTTAGTCTCTCTACTCTAGGCTGGGTTGGGTGCTTCGCCTAGCAATCTTTTCATGTATCTATCATAATGCTTATTCCACTGGATTGGTTTATTTGACTCCCTTTCTAGCTAGAGTGAGCAACTTCAGGGCAGAGACCCATACAAAACAAGCATATGTTGGCATTTGCTTTTTGTCTCCAATACCTGGTACATAATAGGTGCTCACTGTCAGCTAATTTCATATTATATTTTAAGTATGGAATGTACAGAAGACATAATTTGGTCACTCACAATATCAGCATTTTTCAAAACAAAGTTAGGTAGCTACTTAAAAATATATATCTTACCCATCCATCCAACTTCCAATAGACAAGCATCTATGGAGTACCTATGTTGTGTTAGGAACTGTGAATACAAAGATTAAAGAGCCTGGGGTAGGAGGAGCCACATGTAAACAAACGCTTGTAGAATCCTAGGAAGTGGACAAGTGCTATGACAGTGCTTATTTAGCAATAAGCTAAAGTAGCCAAGAGTAAGGAGTGGCCAGACTTCTTCTTAAAAGGTATTATTCTTTTATCATCATCACTTAGATGAAATGTGCTATATTCATTTATGCAGTTTTTATTTTTCTCTTAATATTATGTAAAAAGTCTTTATAATTATAAAACCTTTGGATGCTGAACGAATGGAGAAATGCCAGCCTTGACCTGCTGCAAGCTGTGACAGATCATCAGCAGCATAATCTTCTTTAGCTGGAGTCTCAGAGGATACTCTAAACTACTCAGGATGTTTTCAGGAGAAAGAGGTGCTGTAGGCTTTCTCGCTTTACAGCAGATGGTTTAAGAGGGTTCATGATTCAAAAAGGAAAATTATGGCCAGGCGTGGTGGCTCACGCCTGTAATCCCAGCACTTTGGGAAGCCGAGGCGGGCAGATCACGAGGTCAAGAGATTGAGACCATCCTGGCCAATATGGTGAAACCCCATCTCTACTAAAAATACAAAAATTAACTGGGTGTGGTAGCGTGCGCCTGTAGTCCCAGCTACTCAGGAGGCTGAGGCAGGAGAATCGCTTGAGCCTAGGAGGCAGAGGTTGCAGTGAGCCAGATCACGCCACTGCACTCCAGCCTGGTGACAGAGCGAGACTCTGTCTCAAAAAAAAAAAAAAAAAAAAAAAGGTCTGGCGCGGTGGCACACGCTTGTAGTCCCAGCACTTTGGGAGGCCAAGGCGGGCAGATAACGAGGTCAGGATATGGAGACCACGGTGAAAACCCGTCTCTACTAAAAATACAAAAAATTAGCCAGGCGTGGTGGCGGGCGCCTGTAGTCCCAGCTACTTGGGAGGCTGAGGCAGGAGAATCGCTTGAACCCGGGAGGCGGAGCTTGCAGTGAGCCGAGATCACGCCATTGCACTCCAGCCTGGGTGACAGAGCGAGACTCCGTCTCAAAAAAAAAAAAAAAGGAAAATTACTACTTAAACTGAAGTCTTTCTCATGGCCATTCCTGGGCTATTCCTTGAACTCTGAGCATCTAGGGGCTTCGGAAGTCGCTCCAGTCAAATCCTACAACCTCCATGGTGAGAGGTGGTATTGGGTAGTGGGAATTAAGGTATAAATGTGTTTTCATTCATCTTTCCAAAGAACATATCTTACCATGTTTCTCTCTTGCTCAAAAGCCTTCTAAGGATCTGTATACCTTTTAGGATAAGGTCTAAACTTCTACATAGGCATTCAAAGCTTCCTATTATTTGACCTCACCTACCTCTCCACCACCTAACTTCACTGTGCCCCTTTGAAACTTCATGTTTCAGCCTTACAAAGTTGCCAACCACAGCTTCTCATCCCAGGTTGTTCCTCCTTGTCTTTGCCCAGGCTGTTTGCTTTGGCTAGAAGGATGCCTGCCTTTTCCTGCTATTCTCATCTATCTAATGAGGTCCTACTTGGCCTTTAAGACTGAGGCCAGGTACCGTCTCCTCTCTGCTGTCCCCTCTACCCTCACCTCCAGAAGAACAGACTTTTTTGAAACCACATTGTCCTTTCATTGATCACACCACTATCATTGCCTTTACTGTTCTGAAATTAATTTATTTACCCATCCATCTATGCTGTGAATCTGTATGGTCCTGAAAGATAAAGGACTTTTAGGTCCTTGTTTTGTGTAATTTTGGGAGCGGGTACAGGCTGAGTATATAAGAGACATACAAACAAAAATATTGTTTCATGAACAGAAAAAAAAAAAAAACAAGTGAGAGGTTGGGAAAAATGATACTGAGTTCCAGTTCTGGCTCTCTGGGGATCTGTGGGAAGCCAGGATTGTCCTCTACAGGTCGGGTTCCTTGCTTGGGTAATGGAGGGAATAATGTTTGTCTCATGGGGAAGTGTTGAAATTCTGATAAGACAATGAACTAAAGGCATCTAGAAAACTGAGAAGTTTTAAAAAAAATTAAATATTGAGATGCTATTTCCAGTAATTTGGCATATTAGATATTCTGAAAACCCCTTTCATTAGAAAGCAGCTAAAAATTCTGAATAAAATAGTTATAAAATACTTTTAAATGCTTGGATAAGCTTGCAAGTAAGAGAAATCTTCAGAGGCTGAAAATGAAGCAGAAATGCAAACTCAGAAGAAAGCAAGTACTGAGAATAGCAGCAGACTGAAGAGTGATGAGCTAGTGTGTTAGTGTCTAGATTTGATGGCTACATGAATAGGACTGTATGAGCCCAGTGGTGGGATTAGATCAGAGACACCTGAGCAAAATTAGGACCCCGTGAGGCTACACCCCAAACAAAAGGAAAAAATACAAAAATATTAGCAGTTCAACAATGTCCAGGATACATATCTATCCTGATTTTGGCTCATAGGGGAAAAAAAGGGTCTGGGGGCCAAGCGCAGTGGCTCACGCCTGTAGTAATCTCAGTACTTTGGGAGGCCGAGGCGGGTGGATCACTAGAGGCCAGAAGTTCGAGACCAGCCTGGCTAACATGGTGAAACTCCATCTCTATTGAAAAAAAAAATTAGCTGGGCATGGTGGTGCATGTCTGTAATCCCAGCTACTTGGGTGGCTGAGGCACGAGAATTGCTTGAACCTGGGAGGCGGAAGTTGCAGTAAGCCAAGATCACATCACTGCACTTTAGCCTAGGCAAAAGAGTGAGAGTCTGTATCAAAAAAAAAAAAAAAAAAAAAATAGGGCCTGGGGAACTAATCAAGGCATGTTTGAATGTCGAATAAGTTACACTTGCAAACAGAATTAATAAAACTGAATAAATTGGGAGAATAAAGGAGGGAGAGTTCACCTGAGTGGTAGAAGAAAGATCTTGGCAACAGATCTCCAGCACTGTGAGGTTGAGGTGATCTCCAGCTCCAGCTGCAGGTGGCTAACATAAATGTGCTGTCCTGGTGGTATGGGTAACATATGAGATGGGCTCATCTGGCCATCCTAGCTCAATGATAGTAGTCATTAGGGACACTTGAGTGGCTAATTTCTCTCTCAGAGTCCAGGCTCACCAAGCCTCCAGCTCATTAAAATATAATTTATCCTAGTGTTTTTCCTATTGAGAGCAATGTGCTAGTTATAGCACATTCTGGTATCTTGAGTAGTTACATTTTGCATCGTATATTAAAAACATGGTATTACAGCATATAAGCTTGATTAGTCCTGGATACACTGACAAAAATTGAGTTTCAGAGACTATAGATGGAAGGCCCAGATCTAGTACAATGACAACCCAAAAAGGGTCTGTTACCCTTGGAAGTCATATGGGAAGTCTACAGCTAGTCTTCCTGAATCCTTTTTCCTTCATTTCTCTATTAAATGCAACTGTGTTCATATGAACAACGTTATTAAAAAGAGGAGATACTTGTAGGAGATCAAAAAGGTTTTTTTTAGTAGAATGAGAAGGCATGTATTAGTAAAATTGTGAAGAGAGGAGCATACCAAAGGTGGTCACATGGAAGACAACAACAGAAGGCTTCAAAGCTGCTGGTTGATTACAACCTTCTTATATCTAAATGAGCTAGCTCCTCAGAAGGATGCAGTATAATGTGTGCCTCATATTTAAATAGTTAATTTGGTCAGTTAGCCAAATAATCAGTCAAACAGATTATTGGGCATCATATAGATACACAAAGATAGGGGTTTTTGTTGAACTGTTATTTGAGGACATGTTATTAAAATAATAGACATCTGTCATCATAAGGGGGGATCTATGCATTAAATATACAATATAGAGCAGGCTGACTTCAGCAAAATAATAACTACACTGATACAGAGTTTATGCTAAATATACTGTGGTTGGTATTGTGTGGGATAAAACAACCCTACTAAAGGAGGATGGTATGGGATACTCTGATATTGGGAAAGACTATGGGCATTGGAGCTAGATAGATCTAGGCTTGAATCATAATCCTATCAATAAATATTTGAGTAACCTTGGTGTAGTTTCTTGAGGTCTTGCTTTTTTGGCTATAAATTGTGAACAACAATATCTATTTTCTGGCATTGTGAAGATGAATTGAAATAACATAAAAATACTAGAATCACACAGCAAGTGCTCGGTAAATGCTAACTCATTTCCTTTCCCTCTAGAAAGTTATGACCTTTTAAAGGTAAATAGTCACACATAAAGTAGTAAATCAATATTGTAAAGCCACATATGTTAAGTACCAAATGAGTATTGTGGATGAAAGATCTCTGTGTTAAAGAATAAATATTAAGTCATATAGAATGTACAATCTGAACTAGACCTTGACAGACGGGTAGAAATTAGGAAAGTGGAAAGGAAAGTAGAGGGTATTTCAGTACATAGCATGAGCCTAGGGCCAGAGCGGAGATATGCAAGATATATTTGGAGAGCAGAGAGTATCCCAGTTTGAATAATGTGCAGGATTGGCCTCAAGGAAAACTAGAAGACTGAGGCAGACTGAGAAGGAACATGGATGCCAACCTAAGGAATTCAGACTTTATACTTGGATAATGTGAAGACACTGAATGTTTGTGCACTCAGGGGAGACTTTGTGAATGCAGTAACTTCTATTTGTAAGCCTTAAGTGTTTATGTTACATTGTTCTGTTACTACAACCCCCCATGTTTGCCTGCAATGAGGTTAATTAATAATTCTAAAGGTCTCTAAAGACTCTTCTGTTGCAAAGTGAGGGGCTTTGATTGAGGCTGTAATGTAAGGTCTTGGATTTAACTGCTAAGATCTGTCTGAGTTCTTTGTAAAACTCTTTTCCTTCTCTTCTCTGGAGTAAATCTTAGAATTAGGTACACATCTGAGACTACATATAACATCCTTGGTAAATGGAATCAAACAGACAAATTAAAAAATTTTCTTCTCGCAACATAAATCAACTATAGATCAATTAGTTTGATTTAAAAATATTTGGAGTACTTTCTTATCCACATATCAAACACGATAATCTAATAACCAAGTTTCACCTCAATTTATTTTTGTCTAAATTTCTCAAGAAAATAAACAAAGAACCAATTTTATGTTGCTCTGCATACGTTCTCACTTTTCATAACCATACCTTCTAATCATTATTTTATCTCCAAAGCAAAAAAAAAAAAAAAAAAAAAAAAAAAAAATTCATAATGTTTTGGTTGCCAACTTATTTTTTAAATTATATATACTATCCATAATGACCATAATTTGCTTTTGCTCCCTGCTGCATTTTGAATTTTTAAAGATAAGTTAATTATAAAAGGAATATTTTTTAATAATTATAACAGGAATAATTTTAGCAATCTTGTTAAACTAAACAAAAGTAAAAAAGTAAATATCTATTGTACAGAGTTATTTTTCATAGTTGTGTCATTTGTTTTCAAGCTCTCATGACTGGTGAAATAATGTCTGAAACTATTACGAAGCTGGGTCATTAGCAAAACTAATATTCAAAAATAGGATTAGAGAAAAAAACTCTGCATATTCTTCCCAAAGGCAAAGTACATTTTATGAAAGATTTTAAAAAATGTCTTTCGATTTAAAGCATTATGGTATTATGAAACTCCAATTAATTATCAAACATTCAAACCCTCTACAATTAGTGTGATAAGGGGAAAATGGCTTGAATTAAAGTGAAATATTTGGGTTCAAGTATTTCATGTTTTGTCTTAACTCTGATTTGGATATATCCATATTATTGTAGAAAAAACTTTAGGTTGAGGCCTGTTTTCTAGTCCTGACTCCAATATTAACGCCTGAGCGTCCTTGAAAACAGCCTGTCTGAACAAGTTTCCATATTGTATAACTAGGTGAGGGGTGAGAAAGGCAAACCAGAATCACCACCATCCCTTCCAGCTCTAGCATTTCACATGCTTACTTAATGAAAATCAGAAGTGGGGCATTCCCATTTCTAAAACCACAATTCCACTTGATGATTTAATAAATATTTAGTACTCACCTTCAAGAAAGTAGAGAGAACAGAAATGGCTCTATTATTAGGTCCTCTCCAACTTGGCCTCTCTTCAGCTTTTGACATTATAAACGTTCCTCTCTATATTTCCATAATTGAAATTTTGGGAAATGTTCTATGTATCTGTTTGCCCAATATTGTAGCTACCAGTCATATGTGTTAGTAAGCACTTGAAGTGTGGTTGGTGTGACTGAGAAACTTAATTCTCCTCTTTTTCCTTTCCTCTAGCTCTTTCTTGGAGGGGTCCTTTGTCTCTCTAGGTCTCAGTTTAAATTGTGCTCTGTGACCACTCCATCTAAACTAGTCCCCCACTCCTTTCTTTTTTTTTTTTTTTTAAATCACGGCATCTTGTAAGGATACTTATCTTACGGTAAATTAATTGTGTTTGTTTGTTTGCTTGTTGCCCATCTCTCACTAGAATGCAATCTCTATGAGAACTACAACCCCCTTGGGCCTCTAGCATCTAGTCTAGCGCCTGGTACAGATTAGGGCCTTGATATTTTTTGAATAAATTAATAAATAGGTGGTTTTATCCTTTGCTATATTGATAATCCTCTAATTCATATCTCTAGCTCAGATCAGTCTTCTCTACTCCAAATTTCTATTCAGTTGCTCCAGAATGAAATCATTATTTTCTCCCAGAATCTTTTTTTCTCCCTTTTGTTCCTTATCTGGGTTAATGGTGTCTGCCCAATTTTGCAAATCAGAAACTTCTGCATTTTCTTCTCTACAGCTCATCTAGTACTCCCAATCATCCAACAAATGCAGTCATCTTTAATTCAGAAATGCCTCTCACATCATCTTAGTATTGTTGCCTTAGTTCAGACCCATGACATCTCTGCCAGGGATTACTAACTAGGATTCTCCTAACAATATGAAGTAACTATTAATTTGGACTCCATGGACTTCTTAATCTCAACTTCCAATACATTCCTTCTGGCACTATACCTATCAATTATGCATAAATTCCTGCGTGGCCCTCATGGCCAGACTCTCCTGTGCCATTTGTGTGTTCTTCCTCTGTTTGGAATGCCCATCTCGAGATGAACCAGTTTATCCTTCAACAATTCCACAGGCACATTTAGCCATCTCCTGGGCGGTGTTCCCAGAGCATTTTATTTGGGGGCATTATAGCACTATAACTTAAAAATAGATATAGATATACGTATCTCTCCTCCACCAACTGGGAATTCTTTATGCACAAAAAGTGTATCTATTCAATTTTCTGAAGAATGACTTATTCCTCTGCAGTAGTTAATTACCCAGCTTTGGTTTCAGACACACACCTAAGTTTAAAACTGAGATTTGCCATTTATTAGCTACAAGACTTTGGTCAATTTACTTTATCTTGTTGAACCTCAGTTTTTATATCCCAAAGTGGGAATAATGGTGGTACTTATATAGTGGTTTTTGTGAGGATTAAATGGGATAATAAATGCAAATGCCTGGACTATATTAATAAATAAGATGCTGGAAGCTCTTAATAGTCATTCAAATATTTATCGAGCATACACCATTTGCCAAGTATTGTGTTATAGATGAAGATTATTACGACCAACTTGGTCCTCATAGAATTTCTAATCTAGTTTAAGAAATAAGATGTAAAGATAGAGAGATAGATATTTGAAACTAAACGCAAGTAATAAAAGAGATACATAAAAAGTGTTATGAGGGCCTGGGATAGAAAGAAATAATTTCTGGATGGGGGCCTATGGAAGGTTTGCTGGAGGAGATCACACTTTAATTGCACAGGAAAACACAGCCAGAATTATTTGCTTTGTGAATTACTTCTCTCAGCATAGCATGTGATTTGCAAAGGCAGATGCAAGTTTTATGTGGTCTGGAAGTTTTACAATCTGGAGCTCCTTTTTTTTTCTTTTTTTTTTTAAAAAAAAGCATAAAATATTACATCTATAACATGAATTTCTTATTTACCCAGAATGCTAGTGCCTGACATCTAAAATGTGCTTACTGTGTATGAACTCCCTTTCCCCTGGCCTTTTTGTCTCCAGTACCCAGCAAAGTGTCTAGCACACAAGGTACAAGAGCTTGAAGAAGTCCATGTAATTGAAGGGCCCAGGGTTTCAAGGTAAATAAGCTTCTGCTGCTGTGCTCCGCGCTGGAAACATAACTATAAATACAACTTAGTTCCTGACTTCATGGGTTCTCATCATAGGGGGACTGGGAGGGAGGTAAGTAAAAGCAACTAATTATAATAACTTTCATTCATCCATAACATTTGGTGTAATTTTTTTTTCTTGAGACGGAGTCTCACTCTGTCGCCCAGGCTGGAGTGCAGTGGCACCATCCCGGCTCACTGCAACCTCCGCCTCCCGGGTTCAAGCGATTCTCCTGCCTCAGCCTTCCAAGCAGCTGGGATTACAGGCACATGCCACAACTCCCGGCTAATTTTTTGTATTTTTAGTAGAGATGGGGTTTCACCGTGTTAGCCAGGATGGTCTTGATTTCCTGACCTCGTGATCCACCCGTCTCTGCCTCCCAAAGTGCTGGGATTACAGGCATGAGCCATCGCGGCCGGCCTGGGGTAACTTTTATAATAGGTAGGAGAGCACTGATTTGATATAGAGAGATGGGGAGTGGGATAATAATTAATGAATAAGGAAAAGCATAAATTAAGGAAGAGAGGGAATATGTGGTGTTTCAAGGAAAGCAAATATTTTCACTGGACTGGAATGTACCATTCTAGCAGGGGTGCGGTGGAGACATGAAGGCAGGGGCCAGATCAGGAAGAGGTTCTTAGACAGGGCAAACAGAGATTCAATTCTTAATACTCAGAACAGAGCAGAATATTTGCATATACTTTCTTCATTCATTTAACCAAGGTTTGGCCAGCAGCTACTGGGCTCGACCCTGGCTGAGCCTTGCACATACAAAGCTATAGAAGACCTCTCTGTCCCTGAAAAGTTTACACTCTGTGTTATGTGTTGAATTGTGTCTCCAACCCTAAAGAAATTTTGAGGCCGGGCGCAGTGGCTCACGCCTGTAACCCTAGCACTTTGGGAGGCCGAGGCGGGCGGATCATGAGCTCAGGAGATCGAGACCATCCTGGCTAACACGGTGAAACCCCGTCTCTACTAAAAAATAGAAAAAATTAGCCGGGCGTGTTGGCGGGTGCCTGTAGTCCCAGCTACTCGGGAGGCTGAGGCAGGAGAATGGCGTGAACCCGGGAGGCGGAGCTTGCAGTGAGCGGAGATCACGCCACTGCACTGCAGCCTGGGCAACAGAGAGAGACTCCGTCTCAAAAAAAAAAAAAAAAAAAAAAAAAAAGAAAGAAATTTTGAAGTCCTAACTCCCAATACCCCAGAATGCGACATGTTAGGAAAGGATTGTTGCAGATGTTAGATGTTAAGAAGAGGTCACACTGGAGTAGAATGAGTCCCTAATCCAATCTGACTGGTCTCCTTATAAGAAGACAGCCA
The DNA here is from genome assembly GCF_028885655.2 of Pongo abelii. NCBI lineage: Eukaryota > Metazoa > Chordata > Mammalia > Primates > Hominidae > Pongo > Pongo abelii. Next base: position 86,035,847 of record NC_071994.2, read on the forward strand.
GGGCTGGGCGGGTGGCTCACGCCTGTAATCCCAGCACTTTGGGAGTCCAAGGCGGGTGAATCACCTGAGGTCAGGAGTTCGAGACTAGCTTGGCCAACATGGTGAAACCTCTTCTCTACTAAAAATACAAAAAAAATCAGCTGGGTGTGGTGGCAGGCACCTGTAATCCCAGCTATTCGGGAGGCTGAGGCAGGAGAATTGCTTGAACTCGGGAGGCAGAGGTTGCAGTGAGTCAAGATGGAACCATTGCACTCCAGCCTGAGCAATAAGAGTGAAACTCGGTCTCAAAAAAGAAAAAAAAAAAAAAAAAGGCGGGGCGTGGTGGCTCTTGCCTATAATCCCAGTACTTTGGGTGGTCAAGGTGGGTGGATCACGAGGTCAGGAGTTCAAGACCAGCCTGGCCAAATTGGTAAAACCCCATCTCTGCTAAAAAAACAAAAATTAGCCGGGCGTGGTGGCGGGCGCCTGCAATCCCAGCTACTCAGGAGGCTGAGGCAGAGAATTGCTTGAACCCGGGAGGCGGAGATTGCAGTGAGCCAAGATCGTGCCACTGCACTCCAGCCTGGGTGACAGAGCGAGACTCCATCTCTAAAAAAAAAAAAAAAGAAAGAAAAGACAGCCTTGTGAAGACAGAGATACACCAGGAGAATGCCATAAGAAGATGGAGGCCAATGTTGGAGTGGTGCAGGTGCAAACCAAGGAACACTCGAGGTTGCTGGCAAAACTCCGGAAGCTAGGAAGAGGCAAGGAGAGTCCCCTACAGATTTCAGAGGGACCAGGTCCTGCTAACACTTTGATTTTGGACTCTAGCCTCCAGAAGTGAGAGACAATAAATTTCTGTTGTTTTACACACTCAGTTTGAGTAGTTAGTTACCTGAGACCTAGGAAGCTAATACATTCTGGTAGGGGCTACCGGAGCCAATGCACAAACTGACATGAACATCACCTGCCTAGAGGGGCCAAAGGAGTCACTGAGGCTGATTCAATCCATATGACCTGTCACTTCAGAAAACGGATTTGAAGTAAAAGGATAATCATACCAGTGCAGTTTTGGGAGCTGTTACCAGGGGCCTGGGTGGAAAGCCTTATATTCAAATGGCAAAGCTTTCCATAAACCTCATTAATAGAATTTCAGAAGTTTTCATGTAGTTAAGATACGTATGTAAGTATTACTGTGGAAAAAAAAAGACAAAGGACTACCATGAACGCATCATTAATTACTATTACTGAAATTCATTTTCAAAGATAATATGTAAGGAAATACAAACATCTTACTAACCTTTAGCTGTAGTTGAACTCTTAAAAATTTTTTCCTTTAAAAGAAACATTCAACTGTTCTCTTCTCTGGGGGTATCACAGGTGCTGTCCTGTATAAATGTCCTGTATAAATGTTTTACCAGCTACAAGTTCTGTTTTTTTGCTAATTCTAGGGGAGGCTTTACATAACAATTAGTTCAGCCCTGATGAGTTTTCTAATTCCTTCTTTTCTTTATCAGGAAAAAAGAGGAAGAGCATTGCTTCCCATCCTTGCTTTTTCAATTGAGAAATTTCATTGATCTTACTGACCTACTTTCCCTTTCTACCCAGACTCCTGCCCTTAGAGCAGAGGTTAGCCAAACTCTTCTTGAACATGGCATTCTTAAAGTTATTCATGAACTATTTCCTTTAGTCATAGCAAAATCTGAAAGCCAACTTTGGACACTGATAAGAATGAGAAGTGATTTTTGAAGAATCATCAAAATTTTTCCCCTAAACAAATATGTGTAGCCTCATCTTCTGACACACCCTCAAAAACACTCAAAATTCCAATCACATAAAATCTCCTTGATTTTCTCTGAATTGCTAGCTTTTCTTTAAATGGACTCTTTCCCTCACCTTGGTCTTTCCATGTATAGTCCTTTCTTCCCACAGTTGGCTTCTTCTCTTTTATATACCTAGGAAACTTTCCCTCATTGCTCATGAATAGTTGAACAACATTTGGTCTCCTCAGCTCTCCCTAACACTAGCTCCTCTAGGATTCTATTGCACCAAATTCATGTTGTGATTATCTTAATTATCATACTCTATCTTTTTATCCATTTAACAAGTGTCTGTTGAGGGTCTACTATACTCCTGGAGGGCTCCACCGTGGCTAGGATTATTACCATAAAGCAGACGGTTTCTGCTCCCAAGAAGTTCACAACATAGAGGCTTGTTAGAAGAGTAAACTGGCAGTTATAAGCCAGAATACTAAAGTTATAATCTTGTACAATAATAATTTATTTGCATACTTGCTTTTCCCACTTGACTCTGAGATTCTTGAGTATTTTATTTACTTTGTGAGTTAGTGTCTGATATCTAAAAAATACCTACCAACACCCATTGAAAATGAAAACTTTCAGTAAACTAGGAATAGGGGAACTCCTCAACTTATTAAATAATATCTACAAAATCCCTACAGCTAATATCATGCCTAATGGTAAAAAAAAAAAAACTTGAAGCTTTCCCACTAAGATCAGAAACAAGGCAAGGATGTTCCCTTTCACCACTGCCTTTCATCATCATACTGCAAATTCTAGTTAATACAATCAGACAAGAAAAGGCAATTAAAAGTATACATATTAGGAAGGAAGAAATAAAACTGTCTTTGTTCACAGATAACATAATACTCTTTGTATAAAATCCAAGATAACTGACAAAAAACTCCTGGAACTAATAAGCAATTAGAGCAAGGTTGTAAAATAAAGGGTTAGTACACAAAAGCCAATTAACTTCCTATATGCTAATGATGAAAAAGTGAAAACTGAAATTACAAATATAATGCCATTTATATTAGCACCCCTGAAAATAATATACTTAGTTATAAAGCTAACAAAATATGTGCAAGATCTATATAAAAAAACTACAAAACTCTGATGCAAGAATTCAAAGAACTAAATAAATGGAGAGATAGTCAATGTAAATGGAGAGCTAGAAATAATATTGTCAACATGTTAGTTCTTTCCAACTTAATTTGTAGATTTAGTGCAATCCCAATCAAAATCCCAGCAAGTTATTTTGTGAACTTTATATGGAGGGGCAAAAGACCCCAAATAGCAAACAAATATTGAAAGAAAAAACAAATTTGGAGGATAACACTACCTAGCTTCAAAATTTTCTATAAAGCTATAGTAATCAAGACAGTATGGTATTGGTGAAAGAGGAGACAAACATGGTGCTAGAACAACTGGACATCCACATGCAAAGCAGAAAAAAATAGGTAGACACAGACATTATACCCTGAACAAAAATAAACTCAAAATTGATCACAAACCAAAATGCAAAACACAAAACTATAAACTCCTTGGAGATACTGTAGGAGAAAATCTAGATGAACTTGGGTTTTGAGATGACTCTTTAGATACAACAGCAAAGGCATGATTCATGAAAGAAAGAACTGATAAGCTGGACTTTTTTTATTTTATTAAAATAAAAACATATGTTTTTAACATATGTAAACATATGGACAGTTTTTATTTTATGAAAATAAAAACAGTCTGCTCTGTGAAAGACAATGTCAAAAGAATGAAATGACAATCCAAATACTGAGAGAAAATAATTACAAAAGACATGTCAGATAAAGAACTATTATTAAAAATATACAAAGAACGCCTAAAACTCAACAAACAAACAAAATCTCCTAAAACTGACAAACAACCCCACTAAAAATAGGCCACAGAACCTCAGACATCTCACCAAAGAAGATAAACAGATGACAAATAAGCACATGAAAAGACGCCTCACATCATATATCATCAGAGAAATGCAAATTATAACAATAATGAGATACCACTACACGCCTATTGAAATGGTCGAAATCCAGAATACTGACAAAAACAAATGCTGGCAAGGATATGTACCTGCACTTATTCATTGCTGGTGGGAAAGCAAAATGGTATAGTCACTCTGGAAGATAGTTTGGTGGTTTCTTACAAAGCTAAACATACTCTTACTATATGATCCAGCAATTGTGCTCCTTGGTATTTCTCCAAAGAAGCTGAAAACACATGTCCACACAAAAACCTGCACCTGCATGTGAATAGTTCTAGCAGCTTTATTAATAATTGCCAAAAGCTGGAAGCAATCAAGATGTCCTTCAGTAGGTGAATGGATAAATACACTGTGGTACATCTAGAAAATGGAACATTATTCATCACCAAAAAGAAATGAACTACCGAGTCACAGAAGTACATGGAGGAAACTTAAATGCATATAAGCAAAAAAAGCCAATCTGAAAAGGCTACATACTATATTATTCCAACTATCTGATACTCTGGAAAAAGTAAAACTATGGAGACACTAATAAAATCAGTAGTTGATGGGATATGGGGGAGGAAGGGATGAATTGGTAAAAGAAGATATAATTTTTAAAAAACTTTTATTTTAAGTTCAGGGATACATCAGGAGGCTAAGGCAGGAGAATCGCTTGAATCTGGGAGGTGGAGGTTGCAGTGAGCCAAGACCGTGCCACTACACTCCACCTGGGTGATAGAGACTCTGTCTCAGAAAAAAAAAAGTTCAGGGATACATACGCAGGTTTGTTACATAGGTAAACTTGTTTGTTGTACTTCAAGGTTTGTTGTACAGATTATGTCATTGCCCAGGTGTTAAGCCTAGTACCTATTAGTTATTTTTCCTGATCCTCTCCCTCCTCCCACCCTCCACCCTCTATCAGGCCCCAGTGTGTGTTGTTCCCCACTATGTGTTTATGTGTTCTCATAATTTAGCTTCCACTTATAAGTGAGAACGTGTTATTTGGTTTTCTGTTCTTGCATTATTTTGCTAAGGATAATGGCTTCCAGCTCCATCCATATTCTTGCAAAGGACATGATCTCCTTTTTTTTTTATGTCTGCATATAATTCATAGTGTATATGTACCACATTTTCTTTATCCAGTCTATCATTGATGGGCATTTAGGTTGATTCCATGTCTTTGCTATTGTGAATAGTGCTGCAATGAACATATGCTTGCATATTCTTTATAATAGAACAATTTATATTCCTTGGTTATATACCCAGTAATGGGATTGCTGGGTCAAATGGTATTTCTGACTCTAGGTCTCTGAGGAATTGCCACACTGCCTTCCACAATGGTTGGACTAATTTTCACTCCCACCAACAGTGTAAAAGCAGTCATTTTCCTCCACAACCTTGCCAACATCTATTGTTTTTTGACTTTTTGATAATAGCCATTCTGACTGGCATGAGATGGTATCTCACTGTGGTTTTGATTTGCATTTCTCTAATGATCAGTGATGTTGACATTTATTTTCATATGATAGTTGGCCACATTTATGTCATCTTCTGTAAACTTTTCATGTCCTTTGCCCACTTTTTAATGGGGTTGTCTTTTTCTGTACATTCCTTTAAGTTTCTTGAAGGATATTTGACCTTTCTCAGATGCATAATTTGGAAATATTTTCTCCCATTCCTTAGGTGGTCAGTTTACTCTGTTGATAGTTTTTTTTTTGCTGTACAGAAGCTCTTTAGTTTAATTAAATATAATTTGCCAATTTTTGCTTTGGTGTAATTGCTTTTGGCATCTTCATCATGAAATCTTTACCTGTGCCTATATTCTAAATGGTATTGCCTAGGTTGTCTTCCAGGGATTTTATAGTTTTGGGTTTTACATTTAAGTGTTTAATCCGTCTTGATTTATTTTTGTATCTGGTGTAAGAAAGGAGTACAGTTTTAATCTTCTGCATATGGCTAGCCAGTTCTCCCAGCACAATTTATGGAATAGGGAATCTTTTCCCCATTGCTTATTTTTGTCAGGTTTGTCAAAATCATATAGTTGCAGATCTGTGGTCTTATTTCTGGGTTCTCTATTCTGTTCCATTGGTCTATGTGTCTGGTTTTGTGCCATGCAGTTTTGGTTCATGTAGCGCTGTAATATAGTTTGAAGCCAGCTAGTGTGATGTCTCCAGCTTTGTTCTTTTTGCTTATGATTATTTTGGTTATTAAGATTCCTTTTTGGTTCCATATGATTTTAAAATAGTTTTTTTCTAGTTCTGTGAAGAATCTCATGGTAGTTTAACAGGAATAGCATTGAATCTATAAATTGTGTTGGGAAGTATCGCTGTTTTAATGATATTGATTCTTCCTATTCATGAACATGGAATGTTTTTTCATTTGTTTGTGTCATCTCTGAGAACCCTGGTAAGATACTTAACAAGAAGATCATCCCCAAGACACATAATCATCAGAATCTCCAAGTTCAGATAATTTTTAGGGCAGGGAAACTATTTTGTATGACACCATAATTCTGGATACATGTCATTATACGTTTGTCCAAACCCTTAGAATGTGCAACACTAAAAGTGAACTCTAATGTAAACTATGGACCCTGGACGATAATGATGTATCAATGTAGCATAATCAATTCTAACAAATGTACTTCTCTGGTGGAGGATGTTAATAACAAGTGAGGCTATGCATGTGTTGGGGCAGGACACACATGAGAATTTTCTACATTTTCTGCTCTTTTTTTTTTTTTTACTATGAACCTACAGCTGCTCTGAAAAATAAAATCTATTAAAAAGTGGTTAATGAATACAAGTTCCCTTTGCTCCTGTGTCCTAAATACCTGGTAAAATAGTAGGCACAAAGAATATGATCAATGAATCATTATGGAATGAAAACCTAAAAGACATCTAAATCTCAGTGCAAACAAGTTGATCTTAAGAACTGATATTGATAAAAGGAAGATTGCAGCACTGGGGACCAAAAACAAAGGAGGGTGGTTAAGAGATGAAGACATTTGATCTAGCACAATGAAGCTGGGGCACCCCAAATATGCAACATGTCTGTTTTGCTGAGTATGAGTTCTGATCTACGTAAGGCCAACTTAGGACTCTTCCCAAGCCCTACTTGCTGCTGAAAATTACATGGAAGGAACTCTTGCTGTCAGACAAGAAAAATGGCTTCATGGGTATGTCAGGGGGTCAAAACCACACTGCAGAAGGTGCTTTCTTGCATTTCATACCTCTTCCCATTATTTCTCCCCTGAAATCATTCCAGTTTCCCCATAATGATCCCTTTTTCTGGCAAAAGAAGTCAAAAGGCATGAGGAATTGAAAAAGAAAAAATTAGAGGAATGAAGACTCTAGTTTACCCTCATTATCCTCCAGATAAAATGGAGCTCCTGGTCAGAAAATTAGGAGCCCTGACTTCTGGTCTCGAATTTGTTGTGGCCTTGGAAAATCTTCTGCCTGTCTCTTACCCTTAGATCATTTTCTCACAAGGAGGTGGACATTATAATATCCTTTTTCCCCCCACAATGGCTATGGCCCTTGAGTAAATTGAAAGAAGGGCATTATTATAAAGCAGCTCTCCATAGTGATGTGTATTTTACTGACACACAAGGCCAGGTAATGATAATGATATTTTCTTCTGCAAAAACCCCATGCACTCTCAAACACAAGGCTTGATCTTTGATAGCCATGGTTCTCTTAGATGTCAAGGGTGACAGGTATTGATGTGGCTTATAGTTTTTTTTGTATGCCCAAATTATTTGCTAGCATTGACATATTGGAATACACAAACACAAATGCATAAAAATGATGATCTGGCACTCCTATAGCTCTGTAATGATTTCAACACTGATATGGTTTGGCCGTGTCCCCACTCAAATCTCATCGAAATGGGAATTTCTGTGCACAAGCTGTCTCTTTGCCTGCTGCAATCCATCTAAGATGTGACTTGCTCCTCCTTGCCTTCTGCCATGATTGTGAGGCCTCACCAGCTATGTGTAACTGTAAATCCATTAAAACTCTTTTTCTTCCCAGTCTTGGGTATGTCTTTACAAGCTGCATGAAAATGAACTAATACAGTAAATTGGTTAGGGGAGTGGGACACTGCTGAAAAGATACCCGAAAATGTGGAAGCGACTTTGGAACTGGGTAACAAGTAGAGGCTGGATCAGTTTGGAGGGATCAGAAGAAGACAGGAAAATGTGGAAAAGTCTGGGACTCCCTAGAGACTTGTTGAATGGTTTTGACCAAAATGCTGATAATGATATGGACAATGAAATCCAGGCTGAGGCGGTCTCAGATGGAAATGGGGAACTTGTTGGGAACTGGAGAAAAGGTAACACTTGTTACGTTTTAGCAAAGAGACTGGAGGCATTTTGCCCCTGCCCTAGAGATTTGTGAAACTTTGTACTTGAGAGAGATGATTTAGGGTATCTGGCAGAAGAAATTTCTAAGCAGCAAAGCATTCAAGAGGTGACTTGGGTGCTGTTAAAGGCATTCAGTTTTAAAAGGGAGAGTAGAAAAGTTTGGAAAATTTGCAGTTTGACAATGGGATAGAAAAGAAAATCCCATTTTCTGAGGAGAAATTTAAGCCAGCTGCAGAAATTTGCATAAGTAATGAGGAGCCGAATGTTAATCACCTAGAAAATGTGGAAAATGTCTCCAGGGCATCTCAGAGACCTAGACCTTTATGGAAGCCCCTCCCATCACAGAACTTGAGGTTTAGGAGGCAAAAATGGTTTTGTCGGCCAGGCCCAGGGTCCCTCTTCCGTGTGCAGTCTAGGGACTTCTTGCCCTGCATCCCAGCCACTCCAGCCATGACTAAAAGGGGCCAAAGTAGAGCTTGGGCCATGGCTTCAGAGGGTGTAAGCCTCAAGTCTTGGCAGCTTCCATGTGGTGTTGAGCCTGTGAGGGCACAGAAGTCAAGAAATGAGGTTTGGGAACCTCTGCCTAGATTTTAGAAGATGTATGGAAATGCCTGGAAGCCCAGGAGAAGTTTGCTGCAGGGGTACAGTCCTTATGGAGAACCTCTGCTAGGGCAGTGTAGAAGGGAAATGTGGGGTTGAAGCCCCCATACAGAGTCCATACTGGGGCACCACCTAGTGGAGCTGTGAGAAGAGATCACCATCCTCCAGACCCCAGAATGATAGATCCACTGACAGTTTGCATTATATGCCTGAAAAAACCACAGACACCCAATACCAGCCCATGAAAGCAGCTGGGAGGGAGGCTGTACCCTGCAAAGCCACAGGAGTGGAGCTGCCCAAGACCATGGGAACCCACCTCTTGCATCAGCATGACCTGGATATGAGACATGGAGTCAAAGGAGATCATTTTGGAGCTTTAAGATTTGACTGCCCTGCTGGATTTTAGACTTGCATGAGGCCTGTAGCCCCTTTGTTTTGGCCAATTTCTCCCATTGGGAATGGCTGTATTTACCCAAAGCCAGTACCCTCACTGTATCTAGGAAGTAACTAAAGTGCTTTTGATTTTACAGGCTTATAGGCGGAAGCAACTTGCCTTATCTCAGATGAGACTTGGGACTTTGGACTTTTGAGTTAATGCTGAAATGAGTTAAGACTTTGGGGGACTGTTGGGAGGCATGATTGATTTTGAAATGTTAGGACATGACATTTGGAAGGGGCCAGGCATAGAATAATACGGCTTGGCTGTGTCCCCACCTAAATCTCATCTTGAATTCCCATGCATTGTGGGAGGGACCCTGTGGGAGATAATTGAATCATGTGGGTGGGTCTTTCCTGTGCTGTTATTGTGATAGTGAATAAGTCTCATGAGATCTGATGGTTTTAAAAACAGGAGTTTCCCTGCACAAGCTCTCTCTTTGCCTGGTGCCATCCATGTAAGATGTGACTTGCTACTACTTGCCTTCCACCATGATTGTGAGGCCTTCCCACCCGTTAAACCTCTTTTTCTTCCCAGTCTCAGGTATGTCTTTATCAGCAGCGTGAAAATGGACTAACAAAAATTCACTAATATATGCCATGAATTAACAATGAAATCAGTATCCGGTATATGAAAAGGTGCTTAACATCACTGAGCATCAGAGAAATGCAAATCAAAACTACAGTGAGATATCATTTCACCCCAGTCAAAAGGCTATGTCCAAATGACAGGCAGTTTCAAATACTGGTGAGGATATAGAGAAAAGGGAACCCTTTTACATTGTTGGTGGGAATGTAAATTAGTACAATCACTATGGAGAACAGTTTGGATGTTCCTCAAAAAACTAAAAATTGAGCTATCATATGATCCAGCACTCCCACTGCTAGGTATATACCCAAAAGAAAATAAATCAGCATATCAAAGAGATATCTGCACTGCTATGTTTGTTGCACCACTGTTTATAATAGCCAAGATTTGGAAGCAACCTAAGTGTTCATGAACAGATGAATGATAAAGAAAATGTGGTACGTATACACAAGGGAGCCACAAAAAGAATGAGAATCCAGTCATTTGCAACAACATGGATAAAACTGGAGATCATTATGTTAAGTGAAATAAGCCAGGCACAGAAAGATAAACGTCATATTTTCTCACTTATTCGTGGAATCTAAAATTTGAAACAATTGAACTCATGGAGATTGAGAGTAGAAGGATAGTTACCCGAGGCTGGAAAGGTAGTGGTGGGAGGTAGGTTGGGAGGAAGGTGGGATGGTTAATGGGTACTAAAATAAATAGAAAGAATGAATAGGACCTGCTGTTTCACAGCACAACAGGGTGAGTAAAGTTAATAATAATTGTACATTTAAAAATAACTCAAAGAGTATAATTGGATTGTTTGTAACTCAAAGGATAAATGCTTGAGGGGACAGATACCCCGTTATCCATCATGTGCTTATTTCACATTGCATCCTTGTATCAAAACATCTCATGTACCCCATAAATATATACACTTATTTTGTTCCCACAGAAATTAAAAATTGAAAACATTTTTAAAAGCTAAAAATGGAACTACCACATGATTCAGCAATCCCACTACTAGGTATATATCCAAAAGAAAGGAAATCAGTATATCAAAGAGATATCTGTGCTCCCATGGTGATTGCAGCACTATTCACAATAGCCAAGATTTGGAAGAAATGTAAGTGTCTATCAACAAATGAGAATGGATAAAGAAAATGTGGTACAAATACACAATGCACTACTATCCAGTCATAAAAAAGAATGAGATCCTGTCATTGGCAACAACATGAATGGAACTGGAGGTCATTATGTTAAGTGAAATAAGACAGGCACAGAAAGACAAACTTTGGATGTTCTCATTTATTTGTGGGAGCTAAAAATAGTAAAACAACTGAACTTATGGATATAATAGAATGATGGTTACCAGAGGCTGTGGAGGGCAGTGGTGGGGGAAATATTGAGATGGTTAATGGGTACAAAAATATATTTATAAATTTATAGAGAATGAATAAAATCTAGTATTTGATGGCAGAACAGGTTGATTATGGTAAACAATATTTTAATGTACACTTAAAAATAATTAAAGTGCATAATTGGATTGTTTGTAACATAAATAAAGGATAAATGTTTGAGGTGATGGATACTCTCCCACTCCAAAAAAAAAGTGGTGGCAGAAGCATTCATAATATTACTGTCTACAAACTTTAAAACTCTGTACAACTACAGAGAGAGAGAAAGTGATGACTAGTTGGCTTACCTCCCTTAGTGAAGAAATTGGCTAGAAGTGGAGAAAACTGGTCACTTAGGGAATATAATTCACCTTATTCCTTAGGTCATAGTAGAAGGAGGAACTTTAACAAGCCATCACTTGTTGAATATGGTCTGTGCTTGGGAGAGTGCCCAGTAATTACATGATAGGGTAGGACCTAGCAGCTGCCCTGACGGACTTTTGCACTCAGTAGAGGAGAGAAACTTTTCAACATGGAAAAAGGAGAAAACTACAGGCATTACATTGTGTGGCAGAGATATGATCTGTTATATAGGCAATCAAGAAGAGATACTGGCGTTGTGTATGTAACAGTGTCCAATAAGTCTTTTGAATGAAACAGAGATCAGTGGAGACCCCAGATATCTGGAAGGAACCTATGTGTGTTCACATATTTGAGCTAGCACATATGTGCATGAGCTCTGGACTTACTCTTTTGTGTGTAAATAAGGAGGTAAGGTGTGGTGACATTCTACCCCTAAATATTCTTTTGACATCTACTACTATTCCTGAAACTCTGCTCTGAAGAAATCAATTTTGGGGGGTGTAGAAAGTGTTTGAACTCTTGATGTCTCTTTCTAAATGAGGCTTACTCACTCCACTCTCTGTTTCTTTACCATGTGCTGTGTTCCGTCTTCCACATTACTGATTGTATCTCCTCAGGGTGTGTGAGAGGTGCACAGGAAATGTTTTGTTAAATGGACAATGAATGGAGACTTCGTCAATTGAGTCCTGGCATGGAGGAGGAAGAAATGGGTTCTAGCACATGAGAAACAAAAAGGGCAGATGGGATATAGGAAGAGAGATCAGAGAGGGAACAAATCCCTACTTGTATCTACTGTTTGTTAAGGAGTATGGTAGGCCATTTACAGACTTAAAAAAATTGTCAAAAAAATCCTATGTAGCAGATATTAATCTCCACTTTTAGATTAGAGAAGCAGAGACTCAGAAATGTTTAGTAACAGCTCAAGGTGATAAAACTAGTAATTGCTGGAGCCAGAATTTAAATTAAGTTACAGATATGCCAAAAGGCCATCTTCTTTAAATTATACCAGGCTGCTATACCAAGGAGAGAGACTTGAGGACAAGCAAGGACTTCGGGGATGCAGTGAAAACACTGTAAGAGAAGGGATGCTCACACATTTTATTATCATGCAACATTGATATTGAAATGCAATTTCCCATCAATGTTCATAATTAATGCTTGACCACAGGAGAATTCTCCTTTGCAAAACTGAACAGGCTGTGAAGAACATGGCTCTGTTCTATACTTCCATGTAGCTCTTACAGACCTGTGCTTAGGAGAAAAAAATTCCCAACTCTTGATATCAGCCCATGTAAGCATGGAACTTCTTTAGTCTAAAGAGGGTGTTCATTTACCCTTCAGGTTTGGTAATCACCTGATAAAAATTACTGAAATTCCACCCGAACAGCGCTAGTATCTTCCCCCAAATCAGCTGCGTGTTCTTTTGTTCTGTAATTACAAAGATATAATCACAATGAATTACTGTAATTTTCAACATTCTGTCACCCTATTAGTCTGAGTTCTTCAGGGGCAAGGCTTGGGCCTTTTTCTTCTTGATTTTCTCAAATATCTCACCAGAGTGCTTCGCACATACTAGACATTCAGTAAATGCTTAGTTGAACAAATACATAAGAAGTTAATCAATCAAATCAATGACTGAATGAATGAATGAATGGTGCTTGTCCCCTGCAAAATCCTCCTTGAGCAGTCTAATTCTCTATGTAATAAGCAGGAGCCTTTACCAAATGTGATCCATTGGTCAATAAAGGTTGCTGACCGACATCTTAAAAGCATACTTCAGTGGAATAAACATTTACCAGCACTGAAAGTCATCAGAGAGATTAAATAAAGGATAAACATCGCTGGCTGTTTTTCTAGCAATAAAGGGGCATCTGGTCTGTGGCACAGGATACAGATGTGCTCTTTCTTTAAACTCTCTTATAATTGGCCAGAAGAAGGAAGTAAACAGAAATCCTAATGGAATTTAAGGGTCTCTGAGGGATTGAAATAAATGCAGAAAAAAACCACCAGATTTCATTTGGATATATAAAGATAGATGTCTCAAGATGAGTAATCTATTGAAGGCTGACAGATGATACCTGAGGCAATCCTCTTTGTTTTTGGTTCTTGTTAGCCATGCCACCTTCCAGGTCACAGCCAGGCAAGGTACCAACAGAATGAAAATCATTATTTATAAGCAGTTCAATCCAAGGTCAAATTTAATGTCCCGCAAATATTCATCAGATAAGACTAAGGCTGTTTCTACTCATGTGATGGATGAGCCACCAGAAAACCCCTCTGACCACGACTTTTGTCTAGACTTATTTTCATGAATGATAAAGACAAGACGGAAGTCTTGTCTTTGTCAGTCAGACTAAAAGACGTGATTGGAATGTATGTGACATTTCTGTTGAGGCAGGATGGTCTAGTAGTGCAGGAGACAGCCATCTAGGTTGCAGTGAAGAATCCTTCCCTTCCCAGACACATGACCTTGGGGAAGTCACTGGTCCTCTGTCACATCTGTAGACAGGATAAATGACTCTTACCCAGCCACCTTACAAAGCTGCTATTAGGATCAAATGGAATAATGTCCATGAGATGCCTTTGTAAATTATATTGCACTATGCAAACATAAGCCTGGTACCTTCATGGTGAAAAGCAAAAAACAAACAAACTAAAAAAAGACAAGAATAAAAGAGAAAAACAAGAAAATGAATGGCAAATTTAGACTAAGAGAAAGGAGGAGGAGAAAGTTTCTGTAGAGAAGGGAGGGGAAAGGGAGAAAATACAGAAAATAAAAGGGGCCAAGGGAGGAACCGGTAGAGGAGAAGGAAAGATGCAGCAGTGGCAATGAACGATCTCATAATTTTGGCACATAGGTAGATAAATAGGCAAACAAACACATAAACATAAAACCGAAGGAACAGCAGAACTGGTCAGCCATGGGATTTAGAAAATCACGTCTATGTCAAGACCACAGAGCTCTGATAAGCAACTGGAAGACCCCATCAGGCAGCCTCTTAGGAGGAGACAGCGAGTCAACCATGAGTCAGCCTCCTTATTATAAATCTCTAAATGGAAAGCACTACTGAGTTCATGTTGTTCTCATCTGTGCTCTGCTCAGTCATACACTCAGACAGATTTGTAATCATTGTGCAGCCATTGATAATGACCTTTTCTTTGCCTAGTCGAGGTCTATTGGTCATTCAGATAAGAGCTTTCCATGACCTCCCTGACCACCCCGACAAAGTCAGATGCCTTATTATAGGTACTCAGAGCATCACAGTCTCCCCCTTTTTTTTTTTGACAGAGCTTGACACAGTAACAGATTTATATTTATTTGTGTGATTATTCAATTAATGTCTCATTTTCTCCCCCAGACTGAGGACGGAGTCAATGTCTGCTTTGCTCATCATTATATTCCTAATTGAATTTATTGGTTGGCATCATCATAAACAGAATTGAGTTAAAAAAGGACAGTATTCAAAGAGAGGTAATGGTGCAAATGTAAAGAAGAGGTTGGTGCTGGGGCTACAATTAGAAAGTTTGGGACAGATAAAATCTTTTTGATAGTTTAAGCAACTAAATCTTATCATGGAATAATGGTTCTGGTTTTCATTTTCATAACAGACTTATGACTGGGTGCTTTTTTGCTCCTCGTTGGTTAATTCAGCATATTAACTAGCTCTTTAGTGACATCTCAGTCAATGTCATAGGTGAGCATATTATTATTAGCATTAATAACTATGAGTACTGATAAAGAGGGGCAGTTTTCTAGTTGGATGTTCTGCAGCACATTGTTTTGGGTATGTTTAATTATATAACAATGAGGAGAAAGTTTATTCACAATTACATTGAGACCATTTTTAAACCCATTAAAACTTTAAAAGGTTTTCAAGGAAGATATGCACGGTATGATAAGTAATCATGTGGGAACTCAACTATGTCCAGAAAAGAGAGAGTACTTAAAAAATAAACTTCCCTAACTTCAATTGCCCAGTGAATTCTGTGGCAGCCCTACAAGGTCAATACTACTGGCATTGAGCAGCCCTCAGTATGTGAGGCCACTGAACAGGGCAGCCCAATAAGTCTCATAACCAAACTCCTGACCTGTGACTTCCGGGCTTCTTCCTAGTCCTGCTGGGCAAACCAGAAGCCTACAGTTTGGAGATATTATTCCTCCATTTTTTCTAATTCGGTACATTTCAAGGTGTGTGGAATCATTATACAAGTTTGTTCCCCATTTATTAACATTTTTATTTGAGAGTAGATTTTTGACAATGATTCCAGTTAACAAAAAACTCCAAAACCTCAGAAATCATATTGAGTTCTACTTCGTATTTTAATGTCTTACTCAGGCCTCCAGGTTGGCCAACTCATAATAATAAAACACATACAAGTTTGGGGAGGTAGGAAAGGGTAGTGACTTAAAAATGTCGGCTCAAATCTCAGTTCTGCTACTTAACTTCTCCAAGCTTTAGTGTCTTAATCCATAAAGTGGGTTAAAGGTGACTAAACTGTTATTATAGCAAAATGAGAGCCACATAAAACACTTACAACACATATCAGTTACTACTAAATTAAAATATACAATATTTAATGTTATATTTTTAACCCTTAAATATAGAAAAAATATTCTTTTTGAACTTTAGAGTCTATGTGTTTTCAATACCTGCTTTAATGATACTCTGTATTCTTCGATTTATGTTTTTTTTCTTCATTTTAAGGAAGGCTTTCTTTTATGGAACAATAATGATGATAGTGGATAATGTCTATACAAGTATTTACCTAGAAAATCTAGATTTTTTATGTCATCTTGCAAAATATTTTTGCTATTTTACTAGTCCTTGAAATTCCATGTTTGGAAACTTCTGTCTGTTCTAAACAAGAATCAATGGTTTGTTTATGTATTTATTTTTACACAGTTATTATTTGAAAAGCAGATGGCAACAGAAATCCAGTCCCTGTGAGAGAATTAGAACCCATGTCTTCATAGCCCTTAAATATTTCCTAGCTCTCCACAGTCTCAGCATTTTTTCAACACTGATAAATTTGGGAGACTCCTTAAAGTTTGCTGTGATGACACCTTTTATATTTTAAGCTCTGCACATGTAAGGAAAAATATTATAAGGCCTAGAAAAGGATGTCTTATAGAGTAAGGAAATGGAAAAAAAAATCTGTTCACCATTTGAAATGAGGCTAAGGAAAAGGAGCTGATAGCTCAAGTAGGAGGAGAGGTGGAAATTCCAGGGACACAAGGAAAAATTAAAAGGAAGCACGTGATGCTGAGCTAGGGGGACAGCAATGATCTGGAGGAATTTGCTGCTCTGACAGATTCCTAATGAATCCCCTGGTTTTTAAACTCTGAAGATCTACCTCCCCCACCCAGGGATGGAAGGAAGGCCTGTAAACTTTTTGAGTCCTTCCAAACAGCTAAGATGTTTTTAGCAGGTAACCTGGCAGCATTAATAAGTTTGGGACTTTCAACCAGAGCTTTCTTACTCAGAACTTTCTTATTCAGGAGACAGGTCTGTCTTTATTGGAGTATAAATCACAAACATAAATCATTTTGGGGGGAGCAGTTTGATTTCTTCCAGTCATTTCTAAAAATCAAATGGGTGCTCATCTCCTTACTTTTCCCATATTCTTTATAAATAAACTCTTCAGCTGACAGGAAAGCAAAATAAAGAGAAAGACACATACATATAAATATATATATACATATGTATGTGTATATATACATATACATATATACACATATAAACACACACATAAAATAATACATATTATTTTAATACATTCTAAAAATAGACAAAAATCCTTTGCACTTTACCCAACTTGCCTCTCTGTTTTGATAGAGTCACTTAAATATCTGTGATAAGCAAAGGCTCAGATTTTCGACCAGCAACCCTAGCAACTAACAGCCTAAAAAAAAATCTCTTCCAAGTTTCAAAGAGCACTTCTATAATTTAGTATATTAATCAGCATGTCAACCCCTCCCTGTCCCCAACACTACTTAGCACTACTTTTGAAGGTCAGGATGTGCTGAAGGAAGTTGAGCATTCATACTGATTACAAATCCTGAGCTACAGATGGGTCTCTGAATGTGTGGATAGAGATAACTCAAGCCAACTAGCCCAAAGGGCCAGCTACCTAGAGTCCAATGGTCCCTTAAAAGTTTCTGCTCCATATCTAGGAATATTCCTAGAAGTCCATAAGCCAAAATTTTGTCTCCAAAATGTTAGATTTGGAAGGCATCTAATACCTTGTTTATTTAACTCAACCTGATCACTTCGTATATGAGATAACAGACATCTTGCCAAAATCACACAGTAAGAAATGTTAGATCTGGGTTCTATGTCCTGATTCAAAGATGACCTGTTGATTTTTGGATCACATTTTGCCGTGACCATATATTTTGGAACCAAATATCTGAGTACTTAGAGGAAAAAAAGACTGAGTCTTTTAGGTTAGCATCATCCTGGGAAATCTGAAGCACATTAGCTTTAAAAAAAAAGCTTTTCCCACCCAGGCAAAAGGAGTAAAGTAGAGAACAAGAGAGGGAATAATTCCATTAGAGGTCCTGTTTCCAGATGTTCCTTGGAAAGGATACCTGAGCTCAGGCTCAGAACACCAGAGTCTCCCCAGCCCCAGTGGAGCCATGGTTTCATGAGCCTAGAGTGGTCTTAAAGTGTGGGAAGGGTGTCTCTTGTGCCACAGTGGTACATGGCTGTCTCTATGGAGTTAGGCCTGTCCTGGTGAGAAAGTACAATAGCAGTATCATCACAAACCAGTTAACTTGAAAGGATGGGTTCCCTTGGATCTGTTTATAAGTAAAACTACTTTTTGTTTTTCTTTTTGATACTCATATACTTCTGGATTTGGGAGAGATTTATGGTGGGGTTAGTTAGACGAACTATTTATTCCATAAAGGATTCCTTGAAGAATTTCCCTGAAGATGGTCATTTAGTTTCCTTTTAAGTGCTACTTGTAAAGGCTGGCCAACACCTTCCAGGGCAGCTGTTCTACCAATGTGAAAATGCTACTAGAATTTGTACTAGAAAATTCTGCCATTAAGTGTGTCACTAAATGACCTTGTAAGGTGACATAAAGTGCCTTCTCCTAGATGAAAGAAAGCTTTCTGAGTAGCTGAAGATACTTCTTACTCTTAGTAGTGTTAACAAAATGCTTCTAGGTTTTTGCACGTGATTTTCTTTTCTAGTTTTTAAACCTCTGCCTTGCTGCAGACACATCCCTTAAAATTCAATTTGTGCCACCTCCCCCTGAGAATCCTCCCTTCCTTTCCAGAGGCAAATGCTTTTAACCATTTCAGCTTTTAAAAAATTTGTATACATTTAAGAGGTACAAGTGCAATTTTGTTACATGGACATATTCCACAGTGGTGAAGCCTGTGCTTTTAGTGTATCCATCATCAGAATAATGTACATTTTACCCACCAAGTAATTTCGCATCATCCAACCTCCTCTAAGTATTTCACTCTATTGAGTCTCCAATGTCCATGTGTATATATTATTTAGCTCCCATTTATAAGTGAGAACATGTGGCATTCATCTTTCTGTTTCTGAATTGTTTCACTTAAGATAATGGCCTCCAGTTTCATACATGTTGCTGAAAATGACATGATTTCACTCTTTTTATGGCTGAATAGTATTCCATTGTGTATATATACCATATTTTATTTATCCAGTCATTCGTTGATAGGCACTTAGGTTGATTAGGCTTTTTAATGGAAAGGTTTGAGGTTAAGCGAGAAAACATGAAACTGTGCCCCAAACTAGCACACTGTGAAGGGCTCGGCTGTGGGGGCCAACTCTCAAACTAGCTCATCTAGGTGTTATAGAAGAGTGATTCAATTTCTTCTGAGAAGAACCTTCTTTTTTTTTTTTTTTTTTTTGTATTCAGCGGTGTGCATGCTAACCGGGGGACTCTTCATTCTTATTCTCAGACTGCTTTCAATCCCATCTGTTGTCACTACCCTAACGTCTCTGAGTTTTCTGGGTTTGGCTAGGCAGATCTGCTCTTTGCTAAGCTGTAGGCCCCTTCACATAGTGCTACTGCACTGTGGTAGGGCTTCTTGTGGGTGGCATCCCGGGAGACATAACCTGAGGAAATGCCATTCTAATAGAATGCAATGTAAAAGGTACCCCCGGGAGTTGTACAACCCTGCTTCCATAGGTGATCAAAGGCTGAGATTACTTTGTTTTTCACCAATCAATACCCTTCAATCAGCTTTCTGTTGCAAAGAAATATAATGAAACCATTTGGCCTTTGATGCCCCATTCTATTTCCTTGATCACTAGGAGACTGTCCTTTTAAACAAATATTATTATCCCATTAGCTTCCTTTTAATAGGGTCTCAGGAGGAAGAGGAGATTAAGGTGTGGGCTGTGTCTGTCAATTTGAAACTGAAACACAGAACTTATTCTGTTAATGGGGATATTATTCTTCCTCATTTTGTCTGGCATAGTTATAGATGATTCAGATATCAATTTAAAAACAGCAGTGACTCTATGGTAGAGGACTCAATTAGATAGTTTTGTTGTCTCAATGGATCAAATTAACTGGAAATCTGAAATATCTCCACTTATTTTAAGTCAAGTAAATAGCAACTTGGGTGAAAATTATATAAACATATGGCCTTTTAAACTACATTCATTTAAAAAATATCCTATGTAGTTGCTTTTCACAAAAGCATTAGGAAGGAGAGTTTTCAAATAATGGGATTTGCAATTTCAGTTGATTGCCTACACTCAGCAGTATAACACTTTAATGGGAAACCTGCTAAAGACCCATTGGCCTATGTAAGATGAAAAATAACTTTCCCACTATGTGTTCAGTCACAACGATTATGTGCCACATTATCTCTTCATCTGACAACCAGCTGGGCATGTATAGCACAAATTTTTGTGTTCTGGACTTTGTAGAGGATTACTGAGACTTTGCCTTCTAAATATTTCAGTAATGATAAGTTATTTCTACCTGAAATATTTTATTTTATATCCAGAAGTGTTTTACATAAACAAATACATATAAACGTATTTAAAAGCAAGTGTTCAAAATAAGTCTTCAAACTAATCTGGCCTATAAAAATAAATTTTGTTTTTTTCAGAACACTTAGACTAAGTGTATATTTAACTAGTACTTACTGAGGGTCCAATATGTACCTGATACTTTTATTTTTAAAAATTGGTGAGTTTGGGCTGGGCATAGTGGCTCACACCTGTAATCCCAGCACTTTGGGAGGCCGGGGCAGGCGGATCACAAGGTCAGGCGTTTGAGACCAGCCTGGGAAATATGGTGAAACCCCATCTCTACTAAAAATACAAAAAGTAGCCGGCGTGGTGGTGTGTGTCTGTAGTCCCAGCTATTCGGGAGGCTGAGGCTGGAGAATCACCTGAACTCAGAAGGTGGAGGTTGCAGTGAGCCGAGATCACGCCACTTCACTTCAATCTGGGTGATAGAGCGAGACCCCATCTCAAAAAAATTGGCGAGTTTGATACTATTTTCCCTTTTAGCTGTTGAGGAAACCCATGCTTAGAGAGCTGAAGGTCGCTGATCAACAACAAATGGCAGAGGCCAGGACTCAAACCAAATTCTTTGACTCTAGAGTAAGTTTTCTTCCATTCTTACAGGGAATAGAATATATTTTGTTATTCACTAGATATAAGGCAAATTGCTTTATGCTAGTTGGGACAATAGATCACTATGAAGTTTATACAGTTTGCTATTTTTTTATAAAAGGAGTCACTCTGGTGTTTTCAAGTTAGGGTAACACCTTTACATTTTTGGCCTCATCAGAGAAGAAGAAATGATGATTATGTCAATTACAGAGTTTCTTTAACTCAAGTGGAAAACAGTGGAAATTGAAAAAAATTCTTAGGGCAAATTGCTAATAAGCTTTTGCTAATAAAAAGAAAGAAAACAAAAGTTTGGAGATAGCCTTAGAAGGAAATGCCATTATTCATCATAGCTGAAGGAAGTCTACTTTGTGCTGACGGCCAAAATGTGAAATGATAGCCGCCCTGAGCCCTGCCAAGAGAGGTCTTCAAAAGGAATAATAAAGTGGGGTAGAGACAGTGGTAAAATTAGTCCCCACACCCCTACCTCTACTGCAAACAATACCTCAGCTACATAGTATGCACATGGACCTCTAGTACCATCCCAAACGGCAGGTTATTGATTCTATTTAAAGATTTTTAAGGTTAGAGTCATTCTAGTTCTTTATTATTTTTTTCACACTTAGGAAATTCTGCACGATGTCTAACTTAGCCTGAATGTGGTTTATGAATTGTACAACCAGTGCTCTCCACCTCAATAAAGTCTTTTCATACCACACTATAGAGGACAGAGCCACACAGTGGAGTCAAGCTTGATTTCAAGTCCACGCTATGCTACTTTCTATACAAGTACACTTGCGAAAATTACTTAACCTCTCTGAGAATCAGTGTTCAGAAAAAAAGATACCTATCTTCTAGGACTACTTTAGAAATAAAATCAGGCAAGACAGGTGATGTTGTTTGGCTCTGTGTCCCCTTCCAAATCTCATCTTGAACTGTACTCCTACAATTCCCATGTGTTCTGGGAGGGACCTGGTGGGAGATAACTGAATCATGGGGCAGCTTCTCCCATACTGTTTTCATGACAGTGAATAAGTCTCATGAGATCTGATGGTTTTATAAGGGGAAACCTGTTCTGCTTGGCTCTCATTCTCTTTCTTGCTGCCATGTAAGAAGTGCCTTTTGCCATCTGCCATGATTGTGAGGCCTCCCTAGCTACATGGAAATGCAACTCCATTAAACCTCTTTCTTTTGCTAATTGCTCAGGCTTGGGTATGTCTTTATCAGCAGCGTGAAAATGGACTAATACAACAGGTGATTGGTAGATAAATAGATAGAGCCTGGCACCTAATAAGCACTCAGTAAATGTTAGTTTTTTTTCTTCCCTTGGAGGAATATTTATGAACTTGTGCTGTTGGGCAAATATCCATGTATGCTTCAGTCCTCAGCTCAAGAGTTACCTCTTTTCAGGAACCAACATGACCTGCTCTCCAGTCCCCTTTGGATGACCATTTACAGTTAGGTATCCCTCCTGGATTCTCCATTAATCCCTTATGCATATCTCCTATACAGTGTAATGCTTACACTGTATCACAAGTGTGTGTTTGTATTTCTATCATTTGTACTAGACAATGAAGCCCTCTGGAGGGCAAGAAGAAATCTTATTTGACTTATTAAATCTAGTACCTAGCACAGTGCTTGGCACATAATGTGAGTTTCCTAGATATTTGCTGATTGAAAGAAAAAAAGAGAGTGTGTGTGTGTGTGTGAGCGAGAGAAAGAAGAGTGGGGAGGGAAGGAAGGAAAGAAAGAAAGATAGAAAGAGAAAGAGAAAAAAGGACAAAAGAAAGAAAGGAAGGAAGGAGGGAGGGAGGGAGGGAAAGAGAAAGAGAGACAGAGACAGGGAGAGAAAGGAAGACTTTATTTTCCAAGGCTGCACAATTTAAGAGGTTCTGTATTATTATCTTACCCTTCCAGGGAGATGGCCCGTTGGAGAGTCACTGAAGGCTGACGAGTTGCGGTGCTATGTTGGGAATGACTGCAAGAAAAGACAGATGAAACACACATCATTTATTTATTTTTTTATTATACTTTAAGTATAATAAAAATAACCTGCACAACATGCAGGTTAGTTACATATGTATACATGTGCCATGTTGGTGTGCTGCACCCATTAACTCGTCATTTAACATTAGGTATATCTCCTAATGCTATCCCTCCAAGAAGCACACATCATTTATTTAAAATGTTTTTGAACATTTTAATCAGTCCTATTGTCAAGAACCAGTCTTGAAAGAAATACAGTAGAGATTAAATATTTGGTGATAGGTAGAACCCTCCACCAAAATATAGTACTCTACCAGATAAGAGTTAATTTTTTTATAATTTGATTTTAATATGTATTATTCAAAAGTAAGCTTTCAATGATAGGTAAACATTAAAATGAACAAACATATTTGGAAAAGGTAATTTTTTGCCCTTGGAATGAGATAACACAGAGCATAAAAACATACATTTCTTTATGATGCAATGTATTTTTTAAGCTGCAGAATAATTTTTTCTAATAAAATTTTACACAGAACCTAATCTGTAAATCAGATAAGTTATATTTAATTAGTATAGATGTATTTATTAGTTCAAATTTGCAACACTTAGTTGTAAAATTAGTTAATAATAATTGAGCTATTTGATGAACACAAAACTTGAAAAATGAGACTTCCAGCTGCATATCAATCTTCAAATTTAATGTAGTTCTAGATTTTGATTACCTGTAACAAGAAAAGACTGATTTTGTAGATAAGTAACATAAATAAAATGATAATATCTAACATTTATTGAGGTCTTAAACACTTTTCTAAGTGTTTTTAAATTTTTATGTCTCTTATTTCTCATAAATTTATGAGGTATGTCCCGTGCAACAGATGAAGAAATTGAGATACAGAGAGGATTAGAAAGTTACTCAGAGTCACAAGGTAACTTCCTGTGCTTGAAATGGCATTGAGACTGTTTGATTCTAGAGTCATTTTAAATTCTTATAACAATTTTTCACATTTTTAAGAATTCGTCTTGTAATCTTAGAATATTCTTTAGAAAGAGATGCCAAGAGAATCTTTCATCTGAGATAGGCACATTAATAATAATTCAACAGCCAACTTTACTGAATGTGTAATTTTAGTTTATAGTATTAGTTAAATATTTTGGTTGAAATACTATTTACATATACACATAATATATGAACAAGTGTATATATACATATATGTATAAAATAAACCTGAGTCTAGGATTTCTCAGCACAAACATGGCAAGTGCTGACATTGCCACAGAGAATCAAGCTACAGGCTGCAGAGTCTTTCATTCAGAACCTTGGTCACCACAGGTGGGAAGACGTGTTTTCCTGTGACACGTAAATAATATTTGTCTAAGGTTGAGGGTACAGAATTTTGAGACCATAGCTAAAACCTAGAGAATGATATTCAAGTTAAAGACTGTGCCTCTTCAAGTAAAAGACTGTGTTTCCTGGTATCCCTCACAGTGCCAAGATATTCATTGATCATGTTTTCAGTTGACTAGTTGAAAAGCATCGTAGCATTCAGGACTTGGACTATGTAGCCAGACTGCCTGGCTCAACCACATATACCAATGTAACCTTGTATAAATTACTTAAATCTCTCTGTATGTCAGCTTCTCATCTTATAAGACTGGGATAGTAACAGCACTTTCTTCACAGGGTTATTATAAGAATTAAATGAATACAGTATTTAGAACAATGGCTCTCACATGGTAAAGCTATATAAGCATTTGTTAAATAAATAAACCATTATGATTTAGCAGAGTGTGTACTTTGAGATGTTTAGTACCACATAAAAATAATTACTGTATTTAGACCACTTCAGTTAGTCATACAGTCAGTGCCACAAGGTGTATATTTCTGTGTATAACTTTAGTGATAAATATCAAATTAAAATATATTTTCTATTACAAAAATATCATAAATTTACAAACATATAAAATAAAACATTTTCTATTAAAATATTACAAAATTCCTGAAAATAAAAATGAGAAATTAAAAATATTCACCTAGAGTCCTATTACCTTCTTTCACATTTTACCGAGTTATCTAATGTAGTTCTTATAGGAGTCCTCTAAGGTAGATATAAGTATTCCCATACACAAGAAAACAAAACATATAGAATTTAAAATGATTTTCGGAAATCAACAGCTTGCAAATGTGGAGCCAGAGTCCAAACTAAAGCCTACCTTATTGCCAAGTGTGTGTACTTTCCATTCTATCTTACTGACTCTCTACATGTCCATATGTATTTCACATAGTTGTATATATATACAGAAACATATGTAACTTCATATCCTCTGCTTTTCCTAACATTTAAGCATTTCTAATACGGTCTCTATAATTATTATTTTGGTGTTACATAACGTTACTTCCTATGAAGATATAATTAATTAACCATCGTTGATAGTTGGATATTTGGGTGATGTTTATTGTTTTAATATTATAAACAGTGCTGCAATGAACATGTTGATATCAATTACTTTTTTCTTATTCTACAATTTCCTTTAGATGCGTTTCCCAAAATGGAAATGCTTATTAGTTTCTTGATTTATGTTATTAATTACTTTTCAAAAGCTTTGTACCATTTTATTGCCTCTAAAGATGTGTATCTGTACTACTTTCCCCACAGTCTTACAAGCACTGACATTATAACTTTTAAAACACCCTAACAATTTAATAGTGAAGAATGATGCTTCAGATTTGTAATGAGCATTTCTTTGTTTATTAGTGAGAATGACCATGTTTTTTCGTATACTTATTGGCTAATTGTATACCTTTTGTGCAAAATGCCTAATCCTTTCCTTCACCATTTATTTTCCACTGATCTAGAAAGTACCAACAGTTCTTAGGCAGCTCAATTATGGTCACTGACCAAGATTAATAAGTAACTGTAATTTCTGATAGCTTTCTCACCATTAGCTTAGCCCACAAAATTAAAACAAAAAAAATTCAGTCATCTTACTTCACTTATCATTAGCTTATAACTAATTATTTTGTTATTCTACTCTATTCCAATAATATCCTCTTTAAAGTTTTAGCGACAAAGTAAATGCAAATGGTACCATGAGGTGCGCAAAGAATTTGACTCCTTTTATATTACACATGCAAGGTTATCCAGTTTCTCCTAGCATGTAAATTTGGAACAAACAGAGCCTTTTCCAAAATATAATTATCCTTTTACTCTCTTCTAAGACAAATACAGTGAACTAAGATAAATACAGTCAAGACCTGTGGACACAAATGAATTTTTGTCATTCCCAAATATAATAGTAATGTCCAAGCCATACTTGCAGGAGGGATACTTGTAGTGGATGTTTGGAGCTACCTGATGGTGACTACAATTGGTATTTTAAAGAACACCAAACATTTTCCCCTTCGGACCAAGTAGGTTCTATCCTTTCCACATTATTGGCTACATAAACAATGTGGTGTAGAGTTACCATCTCTAAGAAATTACAGGTAACCATTTCCTGTCTCTTTCACCTCCTCAGGAAGAGAGGCCAGTCAGATGGAATTCTGAGAACTGTTGTAGAAAGAACCAAGGGAGGAAATCACAGCTAAAACATGCTGCTCTGTGCTGCCATCTCATTTTCCTACATATCCATAATAGCACCCAGGGCTATGAATCACTAAGATTTATTCACATGCCTGTTTCTCCTACAAAGTCATGTGTGCTTTCAGAGCAAAGTATTGGGTTTCTTCATCTATACATTCTCAGCTCAGGGTTGGCACATAAAAGACCCTTCATCAATGTCTTTTTGAATGATGAATACCATGGATTGAATTCCATCTATCTGTAAGGCCCCCATGACTTCTTGCTTTTAAATTTTGCAATAGCATCAAGAACTAGGTTTCATCCCCATTTTCAAGGGAAAAAAGTGCTTGCTCCTCTGAGACAAACCATATTGTCTTATAAAAAGTTGAAATCAAAGCTCTGTGACTGGTCTATATAGAGCACCTGAAACACTCTGTTAGAAAACACTGAACTCCCACTGAGTAACACTGACAAGTTCTTTTTTTCTTTGGTATAAAATACCACCCATTATTTTTACCACATATGCTCAACTTCCATGTCAGTGACTTTTGAAGATCATTTTTATGAAGATCACTTAATAAAGGAACTTCTCTGTCCCATCCACACCACCTCATTAGTAAGTCATGAACATTCATGAAGATATAAGTGACAATGAATAGTGGGTGGGTAGAATGAGCATGGGGGAGGCTCAGCATCATGCTACAACATGGATGCTGGAGAAGAAGTCCCCTGTTGCCTGGTAGAAAACCTGTGGCACCAACTCCCTAGTTAGGTAGCTTGGCTGAGGTACTAAATCGGGCAACTGTGGAGATAAATATTACCAAGGCTTTTTAAGATCCAAAGAGAGGTATAAGCCCTATTGCCTGTCCAAATGATGCTGTCATTAAATAAAATTGAGGAAGTGCACAATAGAGTTTCCTTTCCAAGAACTCTCTGATTTTTCCAAGTAAAAGACTCCAAACTGTTGCCTAAAAAATGAAATTTGAATGGTGCTGAAAGATGCATTCCTATTGCTGTGCTTAATTAAGACATTTTTGAGCATCTGAATTGAAATTGTTCTATTACACATGGAACACAAAGGTCCTAGCTGGTGGTAACAAATGGCTTTTAAATTTTCTCCTTCTCTGAGGCAATGAGAGGCAGGATAAGCGGTTTTTCCAATATGTTGTAATATTAAAACTATGTTATTTTAATGGACAGCACAAAAGGTTTTTCGTGTACTTTATTAATTAACTGATAAACAATAAAGTTACTTAATGTGACTTGTAAAGTCACATTCATCATTAACATATCTCCTTATGGATATTCAATATTGCCTATTTTTTCACTTCTAATGAACTTGCATTTATCCTTGTCATATTTAACTCTTCATCTCCCTCTTGCATATTTGTATCCATCATTTATTTAATCTACCTTAATATTTCTTTCTTCTCTTTTTCTGTCTACTTTCCTTCTCTCTTAATGTAGTGCATGCATTCAGTTGTCACTATTCTTAAAAAGAAGAGTATGTCTTGGATATCCAATCAGTACCTCAAATTTAACATAATTAAAACATCATCACCTTCCCAAATGAAACTGGATAGTCCTCTAGTTGTTTCATTGACACTTAACATGAAGTGTCTTATATAATTACTTATATGTTGTAGTTATACCCAATAAATGTGAATTGGGCACTTATCATACACCAGGGATTGTGTTAGGTCCTTGGGATGACTCTTTCATTCCTCAATATTGTAGTACTCAATAAATATCTGGTAATAAAGAGAATGGTGAAAGCAAATAAATCATTTGGCCCATGTCCAAATAACATGGATAGCATTTTTCAATAAATCCCCAGGCATAAGGTCAGGAAGCTGACTGGGGACGGGCAATGAGGGACAATGAATACCCTGCCAAGGTCTGGTCTTACACCTGTAGGCAATGGTGGGCTCTCCAAGGTTATTAAGTGGGGGGAATAAAGGGGTCAAGATGGAGATAACAGTGATTCAGAAAAGTAAACCTGAAACTATTCTGAATAATGAAAGGAAGTGGAGGAAATCTATAGTCAGGGAGATTAACAACAGTAAACCATCAGGGTGAAGAAAATCAATAAATGCCTAAACTTGAATAATGCAGTAAAAATTAAGAAAAGAGAATGTATTTAATACATTTAGAGGTAGAATATTCAGGAATTAATAAGAAGGAGCTAAGGAGAAGACACTTTGATTCCAGTGATCTGGCTGGGTAGGCATTTCTCCTCCTGAAAGTTAAACTATCCTAAATATAAAGGGCCCTGTTTTTCCCAGGGTGTAGGGAGTTGTGCTCTCTTCTGTGACTTTTAAGTAAGCCTTCAAAAATAGACAGGTTCTGGTGTTAGGATTGGGGGAGGTGAGGAAGAATGAATGGAGAATTCTACCATTGACTGAAAGGATCATGGCTCTATTAACAGAAGTGCATGTGTGTAAAGGAAAGTGCAAGTGTGGATAGAAAAATATAATTGAATTTGATTTTGTACAAGATTAGCTTGATGAACCTGTTACACATGTAGGAAGTATGATCTACAATGGACATCTATAATTATTAAAAAGTTCTTCCTTCTCTTGGTGTGATACCCATCTGTCCACAGTAGCCACTGGATGACTGAGATATTCCTTGCATCTTCAACCCTTACAAATAAACATTCCTAACACTTTTGATTCTTTCTTTATGAGATAGTTTCAAGGTTCTTAGTTATCTTTGCTTGTATGTGCTTACGTTTTTCTTCTGATATCTATTAAGTTGGTGCAAAAGTAATAGTGTTTTTTTCCATTTTTTTAAAAAAAAAAATGATAAAAACCGTGATTACTTTTGCACCAATCTAATATTTAAACTGCAGAACGTAGAAATGAACTCATAGTTCCAGATATGTTCGGATCAGGGAAGAGTGCCATGAGATGCTGACTTTTCTCCATTTGGATCCCATACTCCTGTCATAGCAGCCCAAGATAACATGGACTTTTACAATTTGCTGAATTTTATTGCTAAATTTAGAGTCCACTGAACCTCTCATATATTTGTGACCTCAAATGATTAAAAATCAAATCTATCATGTACTTACACATTGGATTTTGGGACCCAATATAGTTATCACATGTTAAATTTAATGGTACTGATTTTGATCTAGTTTTTAAGTTTGTTAAGCTAACATTCAGTCATCAATTTAATTCAATAAGTATTTATTGAGCATTTAAGATGTGTTGACCATTGTAGAATTTCACTCTTTCATCTAGCTTTATATCAAATTTTACATTTTTATTTAAGTCATTGATTATAATAAGGCATAAGGACTGTGCATTGTGGCAAATCATCACAGATCCCCCTCCAGTGTAATAGCTAGTCCAAAACTTGCGCTGTTGAGCTCTCTTAAGCAGCATCCTTTTAATAGACTAACCAATCTTCTCCACTCTCTCAGTGACAGGCAGACCAATGTCCACAGAAAGCAGAATGCTTATGTCCCATAAATTTCCATTCCTTTCAGGTGATTTGCATACTAACAAAGAATCAATTGAAGTTGTTCTTAAATCTGTTTATTCTTATAGCATTTGTTTTTATAATTACATAATTAAATGTTGCAAAAATGAAATATGTGTATAAAAAAGCCTTGTCTCTATCAAGAGTAAGTTTGCTGATCTTGAAAATCTAAAAAAAGTATGTATTAATGGTTAAAAATATTGCTGTCAAATTAGGTCTGAGAGAGATAAGATCAAAAAATATTATAAAATAAAGAATTTTTCACTTAGTTCACTTTTAATTCTTACCTAAATTTAAAGAAATCCAGCATGGAAAGTGTGGATGATGGACTAAAGTATAATTTATGTAAGAAAAATGAAATAGAACTTCAGAAAAAAAATGGGTCCCAGGTTTCTGGCCTTACAAGTCAATTTGGTATGCCAAATATTTTAAAGCAATTAAAGAACAATTTAGACATTGGAAATAACACCATCAAAACTGTGGCCAGATGTTGAAAATGCCAGAAAAAATCTTGACCCTCACATATAAAAAAATGATGAAAGAACACAATATGTTAACTGTTCTCAAATGAAAAGTTCTGATGACTTATAGAAACGCAAAGTGTAAGATTGTACTAATGATAATTTGTTTAAAATTAAAATTGTGGACAATTAAGAAATCAAGCATGCTGGGACAAACAGATGGATATAAGTATGAAGAAAAATATTAAATCAAATTTAGAGCCCCCAATTTTTCCTTCCATAGCCAGAGATACTCAAAATGTGCTTTTACTTTATATTAAATGGCTTCACTCAACAGTCAGTAATGACGTGGTGACTCAAAAAATAAATTGGATATGCTTTATTGGGAGAAATACCATTTTTTTCTTTTAAATACCAATAAAACACTCATTTTATTATGCCACTACACAATTATATTTTTAAAACTTAGAGTGAAGTAATTAAGACATGCAGGCAGTTTTTTAAATAAATGAACTGTTTAAATCCAAACTTTTTTTTGAATATTTTTTTTTATTATTATACTTTAAGTTTTAGGGTACATGTGTACAATTTGCAGGTTAGTTACATATGTATACATGTGCCATGCTGGTGTGCTGTACCCATTAACTCGCCATTTAGAATTAGGTATATCTCCTAATGCTATCCCTCCCCCCTCCCCCTACCCCACAACAGTCCCCAGATTGTGATGTTCCCCTTCCTGTGTCCATGTGTTCTCATTGTTCAATTCCCATCTGTGAGTGAGAACATGCGGTGTTTGGTTTTTTGACTAACAAGTCAATAACTGGTTCTGGATGTGCAGAGTAAGAAAAGTTCTGTTATATGAATGTCTAATAGGATTATCAACCAGATATTAGTTCTTTCCTTATCTTTAAAGAATAGCATGGGAGAATTTGGAGTCTTCTTACAAAGGAGACTTCGGTTAAGTTGCACAGCCAGAATGTGGTTAAGGTGAGATCGAAGACAGATGCAATTCTCAGCCCTTGGTTTTCTCCATCCTGTGCCACTGCGACCCCATATTCTTCTCTGTGACAACAGTTAAATGATGAACATGGCAGCCCAAACACTGGCCATTCTAAAAATCCCACTCATCACTGTTAGGTAGTTGAGAGACTCTGAGAGTACACTTCAAATGCTGAACTAATCTCCATGAAAAACTCTTTGCTTAAAGCAATAATGAGAAATCTCAGCATTTTGTCCAGTGGACTGACTCAAATGGATTATGACTGGCCTCAAAGCCTGAAACACCAGGAGCAAAATATAGTGTTTTAATACAGCGGGCATATTCCTGCCTTTACTCGTTTTGTTTTGGGTGGCTAGCTATACATCATTCTTCTAGGCTTTTGTAGTATACAAGCTGCATCTTAGAAAGCAATAAGGCACTTAGTAATGTATGAACATGTATACAAAAAAAAAAAAAAACCCTTTCCCCACAGACCATTCTTCACAAAGAAAATGAAAAACTGAATTTATTATAGCTTAAATCAAGTATTAGATAGTTCCATAAATGTAGCTACTCCAAAAAGGAAAGCAAATTTTAGTTAGAAATTTTATACAAAAATAGACAGGTACTACAAAAAGCACCAATTGGAGAATTAGAAATGGAAAGATTTTCATATGCCAGCTAGGATTTTAGGCATCTAATTCAAATTGCCCTGGGTATCTTTTCATTTCACACAGGAAAGAAATTTTTCAGAATAACACACTCTGATTTTTATTCTTCAACAACATTGAAAAGGCAGAGGTTTTTTTTTGGAAAAAAGGGCAGAGGTCTGGATGTCAGAAATGTGGTCTTTCCCCCATGCTCATAATGAACTCAGTGGCCCTAGATAAGTCACTTCATTTTCCTTGTTTTGATTTTTCCTTCCATTTCTTTCCAGTTGTTACTGTCCTCTCCTACTTTATTGGGTATAGACGGGAGACAGCACTGTGATGGGGAAGGAGCATGGGCTTGAGAACCAATGGACTTGGGTTAGGAATTTCTCACCTTTCTTAATGAGGTTCTTGACAATCTCAAAACTGAACATTTTCATCTCTAGTCCTGTCATCATATAATGTAGATAATAGCACCTTTTCACAGTTTGTTCTGATGGGGAAAATAAAGCAATGTATGTAAAAAAAGCTGTAAAGTATGAAGCATGGAAAATAGTAAATTGAAATTACTTCCCAGGAAGGCAGAGTGACATGGGTACAGGTGTCTCTAAATACTGACCTGAACCTGAAATAACCAATGGGTCGAAGGAAGGAAAATATGGCTAGAACTAAGAATGGAATCTGCAGGATATGGCAATTGCATGTAGTGTGTGAGTGAGGAATCCAGGACAACTTCCATGCTTCTAGTTGGGTTGACTGGTCAGCAGTGGTGCTTTATACTGAGAAAGGAGTATAAGAATATTAATAGATTTGAGGGAAATACAATTATTTCGATATTGTATCTGGTGAGTTTGAGGGAATATGCATGCCATCAAGGTAGAGATATCTCATTAAATAGATATTAATCTCAGAAGTCAGTAATGGTCTAAAAAGGTACATTCTGGAGTCAATATTGTATAGGTTCATATGAAGCCATGGATATTCCTAGAAAGGTTGTGATGGAAAGAAGTGAAAACTGAAATGAAGACTTAGTGATAGGAAACATTATAGGATGAGTAGCAGAAGATAACACAGAAAAAAAGACTAAGAAGGAGAGAACTGAGAGGATGCATGAGGATAAAGAAGAGAATAAGAAGGCATGTCAGCCAAAAATGGGAGCAAGGAGATAGTTTTAATGGGAAGACTTTGGTCAACAGTTGCTAAAGACCTTAAAGCCCTTAAACATGAAACAGGGAGTACTGCTCTTTGGAGTTTGGAATATATTCTGTAGGCAAAGAAGAGGTCATGAGCGCTTTTAAGCAAAATTAAAACATAGCCACTTTTGTAGTTTAGAATAAGCCCTTCCTGATCCTCAGGTTTATAAAACAGCTGGAAAAGGGTTAGAGACAGCCAAGGATATGTGGAGAGAAAGCAGTTCTGAAGAAGACTGGCATGAATTCCAAGCCTTTCTGTTCTAGCATTTTCAGGAACCAGTCCTTACAGAGCCTTTCTGTAGAGCAAATAGAACGCTTTACCCTGACAGGGGAATGCCACATTTCCCATGGCAACCCAGTGTGGGTTCCAAGGCTAAGAAATGCAGAACACCTCCTATTATTTTGCTGGGTTCTGATTCTACAATCTATTTTCCTTATTGATTTTTCATGCAGACATCCAAATAAATGTAGGATGTTTGACTTCGTGGGATCTGTTAGTCTGTTTGTATTAGCCTCATGGAAAAGCCCTAGCTGTATAATGAAAGAGGAGATGTTTCACTTGACATCTGCAATCTGAATCTTCCTTACAATGGTCATGGCAGAGTAATTCCTTACAATGGTCATTGTAGAGTTATCACCC
The DNA here is from genome assembly GCF_028885655.2 of Pongo abelii. Taxonomy (NCBI): domain Eukaryota; kingdom Metazoa; phylum Chordata; class Mammalia; order Primates; family Hominidae; genus Pongo; species Pongo abelii. The sequence goes on from NC_071994.2 coordinate 86,069,928, forward strand.
TCATTGTACCAATAGGTAACAGAATAAAAGGCCAATTGTTCAGTTCCCTCTGCTCTACTATTCATACTCCAAAGATAAGAATCGCCTCTTTCTCTGGTATTCTTTTCAGTTGAATATGTTCCAAGCAGTCATTTGTTCACCTAATCTTCTACTTATTACCAGAGCTCTAGTATTGAAAAGAAGAAAAAGTAAGTTGGAAATTAAGAGCCCAACGTGATAAAGTGCAATGCTTTCTAAGATTTTAAATTTGATCCAGTGAAGTGCAACTAATCACTGGCAACAAACTCCATCCATTTAAATAAGTTAGCACTTTCCTCTGGGATTAATTTTCTGACACAAAGCAATTTTTGCAAACATTTGTGGCTGTAAACAGCTTGATAATATTTAGCATTCATAGCCATTAGATTACCAATATAAGGCAAATATTAAATGTAAAATATCAATATAAAGAAAGTATCTAAACACTAAAATATTTTGTCTTTGGATCTCAATGAAAATCTTCCAAATGAAGCTTTTAATGAATTTCCTATTAATGAAAAATGACTACTTATTAGCAACTATATTGGATGCAAGTTACAACTTTGTGAGGATGCAAGTGAGAGGATTTGAAAAGGCATAAGGGTAACAATTTTTAAATCTATTATAGTTTTCTTACCCTTCACATGTCTTAAGATTTGCAAAGAATGAAAAAAAAACCCACCTCTAGAGGCCAAAAGTTTTATCATAGTTTGTTAAGTTAATAGAAGATTCAGACATCCATTCTCCATATCTTGGCTTCCCAATCACCTAATTGGCCAATACCCATTTGTTACTGCCTGGTATATGCAAGGAATTATGCCTGGTATAACAAAGGAAAAAATAAAACCTAAAATAAAGACCATGGTCTTCAAGCATATATAATCTAACTTGGGAGAAAGGACATTCATTTGGTCATTCCAGTTCGTTCCCTCCCATGCCAGTTTGGCCTACAATCTTCCTTTCTGTAAATAGAGGTACCGCTCACTGAGTTCAGTTGAAAAATCTAGGCATTTTCAATGATTTATTTTCCATCATACTCCATACCCAATCCATTACCAAGCTGTTTTACTTCTACCACAGAAATACACCCTACCTCTTCAGTGCTACCACCTTAATGGAAACAATACGTTCTCTTAGTAGACTGTTGAAACAGCATCCCAACTGGTTTTTCTCCTGTCCTGCAGTTACTTCTCACTGACCAAGATTGTTTTCAAGCATAACATCAGGTCATAAGTTGCCCAACTTACAGAAAACCTCTCAAAGACTTTTCCATTGCAGTTAGAATAAAATACACAGTCCCTTTGAGGGATATCAAATCCTGTGGCCACTGTCCGTCTTTTGTTGCTCATTGCTCCCCACTCTGTCCATCACTCCCTAACCTAGCCATGCTGGCCTTCTTCCTGCCTCTCAGATATTCTCGCTAGTCCTCTCTAAGGGCATCTGCATTCATTGATTGCTTTACCCCGAGTCTTCTCCTGGACACCTCCTTTTCATTCAGATCTCAAGTGAAAGATTACTTCCCTGAGATGCCTTCCCTGGTCTTCTAGCTAAAGGTGTTCCATTCCCATCCCAGGTATTATACAGCCTCCTACATTTCTCCATATCACCGATTACTCACGGAAATTATCTGTTTGTTGGTTCAATTTTGTATTTGTTGACTTCTTTTCCAATTGAGAGTATTGCTTCCATGAGTTGGAATCAGGTAAACTTATTGAGAATTCTTTAATGCCATGATTCAAGTCAAAAATCATTGTTTTCATATTACTACTGCATTCTGTGTATCTTGCAGAAGTAATGCTTTCTTAGACTCCATTTCCCCCACTGCCTTGGTTCTTTGAAATACCTGAGAAAAATGTGTTGACTTCATTTAATAGGAAGCATCCAGTCAAACACCCTGCTGGAAATTATGATGTTACTCAACTTCATGTCACATTTTATAATGAATATACCATTGGTTTGTAATTGTTCCAAATCCTTTCTCCCACCTCCAAACTTTATCAAGGCATATCCTCATTCATCCTTATTTAGCCAATGTTTACTGAGCACCACATATGTGCCAGGAAACAACCAATGTATTCCAGAATTCACTTTACTCAGTTGTCTACCTCATGTTTGCTAAATTATTCTCCTTGTTGCTTTCTTGTAACCACCCACATTCTGTTATAGGACATTTCCGTGTCTACTGAAATTCAGCACTGTGCTAGGTAGTATAAGAGTTACAAATAGGAAGCAAGCCCAGTTCCTGTTATTAAGAATCTTATGGTTTATATAGAGAGATACGTAAGTAAGTGATAGTGATCAATTAACCAAAAACAAAAAGGAAGAAAGAAGAAAGAGAAGCAAAAATAGACTGAACACTATTAGAACAGAGGAGATTTCACCCTAGCCTAGTTTACAGAGCCCCAAGGAAACAAAAAAGGAAACAAAAATTTTTTAAAGATTTTATTTGTTTGCCCTAAAATTTTGAGAAAGTTTTCCCTCTGAATTAAATAAAGTTAAAATTGACACATAATGGCTGTACATATTTTTGGGTACAGGTGCTGTTTTAACACCTATATACAATGTTCAATAATCAAATCAGGGTAACTGGGATATCCATTACCTCAACCATTTATATTTTCTTTGTGTCGAGAACATGACAAATCTTCTCTTCTACCTATTTTTAAATGTACAACAAATTGTTGGTAGCTATAATTTCCTTACTGTACTATGGAATACAGAACTTATTTCTTCCACCTAACTATACTTTTTCTACCTTTAAAAAACTTATTTTCCCCAGCCCCTTCTCTTCCCAGCCTCTAATAACTACATTCTACTCTCTGCCTTCATGAGACACTGTTTTAGCTCCCACTTATGAGTGAAAACATACAATACTTGCCTTTCTGTGCCTGGCTTATTTTATTTAAATAATTACCTACAGTTCCATCCATGTTGTTGCAAATGACACAATGGATTATCATTCAGCCACGAAAAACAATATGAAATCCATTTGCATTTAAAAAATTTTTCTTCTGGGCCTTGAAGTTTCTAAATACTTTAATAGGATCATTTTAGGAATAAGACAAGTTATAAATAATGCATACACATGTGTATCAGGAGGAAACATCATATTACTAAGAACTATTGTCTTTTTTTTTTTTTTTTTTTTTTGGAGATGGAGTTTTGCTATTGTTGCCCAGACTGCCAGGCTGGAGTGCAAAGGCAAGATCTCAGCTCACCGCAACCTCCGCCTCCAGGGTTCAAGTGATTCTCCTGCCTCACCCTCCCGAGTAGCTGGGATTACAGGCACCCGCCACCATGCCCCGCTATTTTGGTATTTTTAGTAGAGACAGGGTTTCACCATGCTGGCCAGGCTGGTCTTGAACTCCTGACCTCAGGTGATCCGCCGCCTCGGCTTTCCAAAGTGCTGAGATTACAGGCGTGAGCCACTGCATCCAGCCACTACTGTCTTTTTTAACACAGTAGTGGAAACATTCATTAGGTGAGTGAAACTTCATAACTACAGCCATTTCCAAACATCTTTTATTTTGGGAAAACCTCAGCCATTTTCTTCACACAGGGCCCTTTAAACATGATACTTGACAACTAGGCAAAACTCCAAAGGAAGCACTAAGATGATTTCAAGAGCCACAGTCCCTGCTATTGTTCTTTACCCAGCCTGCTGCTATTCATTCTTCAGGACTTATCTCATGCACATGCAGATTCAGGAAAAGAATTTGCAAGCTCTAAGCTTTGTTTCCACAGCACCCAGGCATGTCCTCTTCAAGGCATTTCCCACATAGTAGTAAAGCACTATTTAAAAAATGTCTTTTTCCCCAGCTAGGCTGTGAACTCCCTGAAGGCTGCAACCATAACACATTAACCATTGTACCCCCAACCCCATGTCTAGCACAGCTCCCATCTATTGAACTGAACACTGGAATGCTAGTTATATCATTTCCACTGAGTTCCCAAGCAAAAATACTCACTTTTATCAAGACAAACCATTTGTACTTGCATTTAATGAAGTCAAATGAATATACCAGGGACTCTCTATGTATACAGTACACTTGACAAAGGGTGGGGGAAATTAATATTATACCACAAATTCACTAAAAAGGACAATATAAATAAGGGAAGAATCCATTTACTGCCACTTGAAAATATAGTGGTGAATCTTAATTTTGGAATAAAATATGAAAATGACAATAAATAGATTCTGCTCTGCTCCAATAAACTTATGTCTTATTGAAGGTATCTAGTTGAAATAGCAGCCATAAAAGTTACAGAGATAGAAGATTTAAGCAATTAGCCATGGCACGACGTTACAGGGTTTACTGCTGTCCGTAGCTGGTCTGCTTAAACAAGGCTGAAAGCCATCAACGCAGCTGAGCATGAAATTACAGAATGTTAATCTGCCCACATAAAGATGCTCACTGTTATTACAGTCAAATGTCATATTTAAGTTAATTTTGTGAAAGATGGACCAGCCATATTTTCTTTTGTGAAACAAAAGGAAGAAAATAGCTTGACCCCATAAACAGGCACAAGTCTGACTACATTCTCTTATGACTGATAGTTTTTTATTAATTAATGAATATTAAAAATACAGAGGTTAATCAAGAAAATGCAAATTTATAGAGAAAATAGTTTAGTGGTTGTCTGGGGCTGGGGTGGGAATGGAGATTAATTGTAAATGGGCATGAGGGATCTTACTGGGGGCATGAAAGTGGTTTAACTGGGGGCATGAAAGTGGTTTAACACAGATTTATGGTGATGGATATAACACTGGGTAAAGTTACTAAGCATTATTGAATTATACACTAGAAATGGGTGAAGTTTATTGTATGTAAATATACGATGTGAAATTATTTATAATAAATCAGTCTAGGGCAAAACATAAAGCTTGAAACTATAGTATAAGATTTTTTAAAAATCATGTGTCATTAAGCAGTATTGTATTTTTTAAGCTCTAAATTTCTAGGTTCTTTATAAAAGTTTTCATCTGATTCCACACTAGCAGAAAGCATCACTTTTAATAGACGCTGGTCACCTGATAATAACACTCATGTTATTCAATAACATGAATTATTCAATAATACTGATAATAACATTCATGTTTAGTCATGCTTTCCTCTCCAGCTTTGAAACCAGAGAAGCAGAGAGCCATTGCTGGCCAGCAGAGCTAAGTTCAATGTGGTGGATACATCCAACAGTGTGGATGTGATTTTACTGTTAATTGGCTTTGGTTAGTTACTCCTATTTGGGCCATAGCTGAATTACAACTCTTGTATTTGAATCTTTGTGGCATAAAAATATTAAGAAACAAGCAATGAGGAAACAGACAAAACAGAAAAGCATTAATTCAAAGGGAAGAACACAAACTACCCCTAATGGGATACTTTGTTTTCCAATGCCTTTAACCACCAATTTTTTTTTTTTTTTTAATTGAGCAGTTTTATTTTTTTATTATTTTTTATTTATTTTATTTTATTATTATTATACTTTAAGTTTTAGGGTACATGTGCACAATGTGCAGGTTAATTACATATGTATACATGTGCCATGCTGGTGTGCTGCACCCATTAACTCGTCATTTAGCATTAGGTCTTTAACCACTAATTTGAACCTAAACTGATACTGAAGTAAAACAACCAGGACCCAAATTGTGTATTCTATAAAAACTCTGATATTTTAAATGTTAAATTACTTGAGACACAAATTTCTTTGAATCTCTGCTCTCTAAATAACCCTCTAAAATTTAATTGAATACTAAAATACTATTTGTTACTATAGAGGGCAGCTTGATAAAGTGGAGGCTGAATTATTCGTTAAATCAATCACCCATTGATTTATTCCACAAATATTTACTGAATGTTCTATGTACAAGTACTCTCTAGGACCCAAAGATAAAGGAGTGAATAAAATGGAAAACAAAACAAACAAACCCTGTCCTCATTCAGCTTGCCTTGTCATGGTGGGAATTGATAGAAATGAAAACTAAAATAATGAGAATACATAGTACTTATTTAGAAATTACTATGTTGAATGTGTTTTGTTAATTGCTTTATATACATTATCTTATTTAATCCTCCTGATGGTTGTATCATCCCCATTTTGGAGATGAAGAAACTAAGACTTGGAAAGGTAAAATACTTTGTCTCCTCTAGTCACAAAAACCCCACTAGTAAGAAATAGGATTGCCCCTTAGTCTGTTAAAGTCCAAAGGCTGTGTTTTTACCTACTGTAAATGTTGCCTATACAAAGGGCCTTGGGAAGTTTGGGGAATTGACTGACTGCCCTCAAAATCTGCAGATGAAAGTATCCTTTAGGAACTATAATAAATGAGATCTATGTTTAAATGTGAGAATTTTTGAACCATAAATTATAAACTAAACATAAATATATATTTATAAACATTTGCAGAGATACATCTAAATGCACACATCTGTATGTGTATACCTATATATTAGATATGTAAATATAAAAATGACTCTTTTACATTCAGGTAAATATAAGTTTCTATTACCTCAAGAAAACTATAATGACTGATTTTCTCACGCTAGGGAGCTTTAGTTAATACTTTGTGTCTAAAATTATAAATTATAAATTTGTTTTTACATAGACTCAGAAGATAGAAAAGTCATAATGACATTTTCTTCATTTACTAATAAGGCTATTGACAATGGAGACTTTTTCTTTTAAATACTTTCATTAGTTTATGCTAGTATCGATCAAACACATTGAAGGACTGTTTTTTATTCTTTTCTCTTTTCATTTTTCTATTATTACTTTCTACGAGATATTATTTAAAAAATAAATCTCATTGGCAAGAGTATTTTTTTCAATAATCAACTTAACATTTCTCTGATCCAATTGCTCCAACTACTTCTATCCTTCTCCAATTACTCCTACATACTTGTAACACAAGCTATCCTCTTCTATTTTAGCCAAATAAATCTTGTCTTTCTCCAATGTTAACATCTTTCAAATATTTATAGACTAATAACAAGGTCCTATTAATTTTACTATTTCATCAAACTACACTTATCTACTTATTTTCATATCCCTGTATAATTCAGAAAAAATATGACTATAGCATAATATGGATAATATTGTCTAAATTTTATTTTAACAACTCTACCACGTATCATAAATATATGAGAGAACATTTCTGTTCTGATAGGTGAGGATTAAACAGCACAGCTCCCATTACCAGGTGTCAGATGGCTGAATTTATACTGTCTGTGGAGTACTTTTTACATACGGTGAATGAGGATATTTTCAAGTTAAATCTTTGGATAAATAAATGTCAAAGGTAATCATCCTTGAATACATGACTTACTCTTATTGCTAAATCTGTTCTGGGGAAATTAGCCCATCAAGGGCATATCCATTAATTCCTGAGATTTTTCTCCGACACTTTGTAGTCTTAGGTAGAGTCACCAGTTTCACTTCCTGAAGAGAGACTTTTCAGTACTGCACTTGGATCTTTGTCTCCAAACACCATCCTGTCTTCTTGATCTCACAGGCCAAAAAGCTCAGTCATGTAGGATTTATCCCTCTCCTGCATTTCTGGAGGTGTGAAGTGATGGTGGTTCTACTTTTATAACATTTTCACATTGGTCTCTGGTATGGATTAGCTCTGTGTCCCCACCCAATTCTCACCTTGTGGCTCACATAATTCCATATGTTGTGGGAGGGACCTGGTGGCAGATAAAGGAATCATGGGGGCAGGTCTTTCCCATGCCTTTCTCATGACAGTGAATAAGTCTCACGAGATCTGATGGTTTCAAAAATGGGAGTTTCCCTGCACAAGCTCTCTCTTCTCTTGTCTGCCGCCATGTGAGACGCACCTTTCACCTTCTGCCATGATTGTGAGGTCTCCCCAGCCCTGTGGAAATGTAAGTCCAATAAGCCTCTTTCTTTTGTAGATTTCTTAGTCTCTGGTATGTCTTTATCAGCAGCATGAAAATGAACTAATACAGTAAATTGGTAAGATTTTAGAGTGTGGCATTGCTGAAAAGATACCCAAAAATGTGGAAGCAACTTTGGAACTTGGTAATAGGCAGAGGCTGAAACAGTTTGGAGGACTCAGAAGAAGACAGGGAAATGTGGGAAAGTTTGGAACTCCCTAGAGACTGGTTGAATGGCTTCGACAAAAATGCTGATAGTGATATGGACAAGAAAGTCCAGGCTGAGGTGGTATCAGATGGAAATGAGAAACTTGTTGGGAAATGGAGCAAAGGTGACTCTTGGTATGTTTTAGCAAAGAAACAGGCAGCATTTTCCCCCTGCCCTAGAGATTTGCAGAACTTTGAACTTGAGAGAGATGATTTAGGGTATCTGGCAGAAGAAATTTCTAAGCAGCAAAGCATTCAACAGGTGACTTGGGTGCTATTAAAGATATTCAGTTTTATAAGGGAAGGAGAGCATAAAAGTTTCGAAAATTTGCAGCTGATAATGGGATAGAAAAGAAAATCCCATTTTCTCAGGAGAAATTCAAGCCAGCTGCAGAAATTTGCGTAAGTAATGAGGAGCTGAATGTTAATCCCTAAGAAAATGGGGGCAATGTCTCCAGGGCATGTCAGAGGTCTTGATGGCAGCCCCTCCCATCACAGACCCAGAGGCCAAAGAGAAAAAAGTGGTTTTGTGGGCTGGGCCAAGGGTACCTCTGCTGTGTGCAGCCTAGGGACTTGGTGCCCTGTGTCCCAGCCACTCTAGCCACAGCTAAAAGGGGCCAACATAGAGCTTGGGCTGTGGCTTCTGAGGGTGCAAGCCCCAAGCCTTGGCAGCTTCCATGTGGTGTTGAGCCTGTGAGTGCACAGAGGTCAAGAACTGAGGATTTGGAACCTCCACCTAGATTTCAGAGGATATACAGAAATACCTGGATGCCCAGGCAGAAGTTTGCTGTAGAGGTGGGAGCCTCATAGAGAACCTCTGTTAGGGTAGTGTGGAAGGGAAGTGTGGGGTTGGAGTTCCCACCTTAGGGCACTACCTAGTGGAGCTGCAAGAAGAGAACCACTGTCCTCTAGACCCTAGAATGGTAGATCCACTGACAGCTTGCACTGTGTGCCTGGAAAAATGGCAGACACTCAAGCCAGCCCATGAAGACAGCTGGGAAGGAGGCTGTACCCTGCAAAGCTATAGGGGCGGAGCTTCCCAAGACCATGGGGACCCACCTCTTGCATCAGCATGACCTGGATGTGAGACATGGAGTCAAAGGACATCATTTTGGAGCTCTACAATTTGACTGCCCCACTGGATTTCAGACTTGCATAGGGCCTGTAGCCCCTTTGTTTTGGCCAATGTCTCTCATTTGGAATGGCTGTATTTACCCAATGCCTGTAGCCCCATTGTATCTATGAAGTAACTAACTTGCTTCTGATTTTACAGGCTCATAGGCGGAAGGGACTTGCCTTGTCTCAGATGAGACTTTAGACTGTGGACTTTTGAGTTAATGCTGAAATGAAGAATTTGGGGGTTGTTGGGAGGGCATGATTGGTTTTGAAATGTGAAGACATGAGATTTGGGAGGGGGTAGGGGCAGAATGATATGGTTTGACTCTGTGTCCCCAGACAAATCTCATTTTGTATCTCCCAGAATTCCCACATGTTGTGGGAGGGTCCCAGTGGAAGAGAATTGAATCATGGGGGTGGGTCTTTCCTGTGCTGTTCTTGCGATAGTGGAGAAGTCTCACGAGATCTGATGGTTTTAAAAACATAAGTTTCCTTGTACAAGCTCTCTCTTCTCTTGTCTGCCACTATGTAAGATGTGCCTTTCACCTTCTGCCATGATTGTGAGGCTTTCCCAGCCATGTGGAACTGTAAGTCCAATAAACCTATTTCTTTTGTAAATTGCCCAGTCTCGGGTATGTCTCTTTTTCACCAGTGTGAAAATGACTAATACAGTTTCCATCTGACGGTACTAATACAGTTTCCATCTGCTGTTGTCATAGTGCAGCAAAGACAAAGTCAGAAGACCTGGATTTGATCCAGGATCCACCACTGAATAGCTTGGTTACCTTGGTAAGTCCACTTAACTAAGCCTTAATTTCCTCATCCACGACATGAGAAAAATAAGTCTTCATGATTTTTTTTGTGTGACTTCAAACACAATGTATGTAGTATAAATTATGGAAGATATAGTAGGTACTCAATTAATCACTAAATATTATTACTATTATTACTTTCATCATTATTAACTACTTTTCCACTATTCAAGGTATTTTTTTTTCTTGAATTCATCCTTTAAAATTTTATCAAAGTAATCGTGCTAAACACTAATTCACGAATGTAATTTGAAAGCCTTTCATGATCCACCATTTAGCCTTATGTCTCTCTGCATATTCTATAATGTATTCACTCTGGGCTACTCAGCCTTTCTCAAACATCTCATGTTCTTTCATGCCACTAGGCATTTATATATGGCTCCACTTGTCCTGGAATGTCCCTCCCCTATCTCCTATTTCTTGCTGTACTTGATTCTGTAGTACCCACCACAGATTACTAGCCTTCATTGGAAGATAAAAGTTTAGAGGGTTCATTTGAATCAAGATCGAATGAATCAAGATTGTTATATGGATATAAAAACTGCTACATTAACAAAAGTAGCATCAAGAACAAGGGAGGGAATAGTTACACTCTTATTCACCAATCAGCCTGCACAAGGGGTACTATTTTGGATTCAGAAATATTTACTCTTCAATCTGAAGATCAGAATGATAAGTGCTTTTAAATCACGCCAAATGAAAAGCAACAGAAGGCACTTGAAATGTTTAACCTAGAAAAGGGAAAGCTCTAAGCAAATTGTAAACATGTGCAACCCCCTCATCTGAAATGGGCAGTGGACTTCCACTGTGTGGTCCCAGAAGGTAGCACTAAAACTAATAGGTATTAGGAAGACAGAAATGCACCCCAAGGGAAGCTTTCCTAATCCCCAGGAATATAGGAAGGCAGATTGGACAATGTGAAGAGACTGAGTTTCCTGCCCCTGAGGATAAAAAAGCAGGGTCTGAGGAACTGGAAATGATGCTGAAGAGTCTTAAACCTCTAAATGGATAGCAGGCAAGATGAGTTGTTATGTTCCTGAGATGTGGTGACTCAAATGCTCAGCTTCCTTGAGATTTTTCTTATGTTCTCAGTCAGGATAATTCACATACATTTATTTTTTTCCATTGCCATTGTTCTATGATCATAGCACCGTCCATACAACAAATCATATCTCCATTTTACCCAGTTTTATGGGTAAGTATTTCTGGATGAGAAATGTGTTATCAGGCAACCATAGCCTCTTTAATACAGAAGATACTCAATAACAGGTATTGATTTAATTTTATAAATATGGACAATTCATTTATCTTTTCAATGAGTTTCCTTAGCAGTAAATATGAGCTTTAAATTTGATGATCTAGTATTCTAACTAATGCTATATAGTAAACTTCCTAATAATTAGACATATAAAGATTACTTTCTAATAGGTAACAAATATGAGTACTAATCTAAAAATTAATTTTTGAAATTAGTAGGAAAAAACCTATCAGACCCATTTTATATGAAGAATATTTGAAGGCAGATATGTACAGAGCTTCATCTGATATAGTATTCTGTTACTCCTGACCTTCTCTCTGGGTAGAATTTCATAGAATGAAGTTCTTATGGTTTTATAAATAGTATTAATTGATTCTCAGTCTCAGAAAATGTTTCTGGTAGAATTAGAATTGTTGTAGGTTTATCCTGATCATTTTATTGAAATTTATTGTAAACCTTTGCAATCAGGCTAAAAATGTTCCTTTATTAACACCATCCCTTATTGGAAACTGGGGGCTTAGGCAAATTGGCAGCATCAAGCAATTCTTCCTAGGCCATTTGTACTGTTATTTCCACAATGAATGTAGTTGCTTTACATTTTCAACCAATTCACATCTTAAAATAAGTGTTCATTGGTGATTTCCAGAAATTAGAAGCAAACTAAACCTCCTGTCATGCAAGAATAGCTAAATAAATTATTGCGGATTATATTATTGATATGCAGTAGTCTCCTCTTATCTTCAGTGGAAATGTGCCAAGATTGGATGCCTGAAACTGCAGGTGGTAATGAACTCTATAAATACTGTGTTTTTTCGTATGCATACATATCTATGATAAAACTTGATTTATAAATTAGACACAGTAAGATATTAACAACAATAACTAATAATAAAATATAACAATGATTACAATATGCCCACATCACTCCTCTTGTGTTTTGGGGGCATTATTAAGTAAAATAAGCGTTATTTGAACACAAGCACTGCAATACTGCAACAGTTGATCTGGTCACTGAGATGGCTCCTATGTGACTAAAGGGTGGGTAGTGTATACAGCATGGATACCTGGACTAAGGGATTATTCGGGTCCTGGGCAGGATAGTGAGAGATTTTATCATGCTTCACAAAATGGCACATAATTTAAAACATATGAATGTTTATTTCTGAAATTTTCCATTTAATATTTTTAGACCATGATTGATATGCAAAATCATGGACAAATTGAGGACCACTGTGCTGTATAATTATAAAAATTAGTGTTATAAGCACAACATGGCAATTTGAAAAAAAGTTTATGATGTAAAAAAATGAAGTAAAAGATGTAAAATTTTACAGATACTTATAAATTTAACAGCTTAAATAATGATCTTATAAAACATCAGATCTGATTATATAATTCTTGGGAGACATTTATGAGCCTCTTGCATTTCTGCACATGTTGCTAGCAGAAGCACTGACTGTCTTTGTTCTGGGCTATGTTTTCAAAGATACTTGTATAGTATACAGCCTTGAAAGACAGATACAGTTATCTATGGAACGAGTACTTTTGTTTACTTTTTTTAAAACCATCCATCATAATAACAATAATGTATTTCTCCATAGTAAAGACCAGGCAGGATTACTGTTCATAATAAAAGATTCAAGTTCCCTACACTTGGGGTTCTTTTCCTATAGCACAATCACTTGCATGTGCAGGCGTCACCTGGCCTTCTTTGTGTTGCACTGTGGGAACTGGAGCTCAGGGAACTGTTGAAAATACTTTTATTCTGGCTATAGCTATTATTATAAGTAATAAAGTCTCTGATTCAGGAGTGAAGAATCTTCTGTCCGTATCCAGTACAGTGTAGGGGGCTTAGTTATTAGACTGAAAATAGAGTAAAAAATCTGAGGTCCTTCATTGTTCTTGACATTCATTCCCTTGCTTAAACCAGCTTAATCTACTTTCAGTATCATTCCATGCATTTAGGATAAAATTGCTAGTAATAATAATAATACCCTAAAACAACAATAATAATGGCTAATATTTAATGAGTGACAAACATTGTACTAAGCATATTACTTGTCATATAATCCTCACATTGATCCTATTGGGTAGATGCGATTAATATCACCACTTAGTAGGTGAGGAAACTGAGGCAGAGGCTCAGTGGTTTGGAAGAAATAAGGGTCACGATACATATTAGTCCATCTGTTAAGCAATTTCTCTCACTTTTGATCTGATTCTTACCCATCCTCTGGGGCTCCATTAAATGGAACTTCCTTACAAAAACCTTCCTTTGACCTTCCCTCTAGTCTTATTTCCTCAAGAACTCTGGTCTTTTCCTTTGCAGCACTTATCACAATTTATGTTAATTGTATGACTAACCGAGGAATCCTGTGATGGCTTATATATGGGATGTCTTCCATCTTACAGAGACCCACAGCAAAGGGATGAGGCCTACTTTGTTCGCCAAAGCTTTTAGCAAAACAGATGATAACAAGTGTAGTGAATAAGCAGACATGTTTACCATGGTCATTCTTGCTTACATATATGTTTTATGGACCACTTATTGAGAATCAACTAAGTTGAAACATTTTGCCTAATTTATTGTTAAGCACTTCTACTCACTAAATGCCCTAAATGCCCCAATGAACTTTCATTATCATCTTTTGATGGGTTGTTGCTTTTTACATCTTAATGGTCTAATTCATCTTTGACATAAGCCATTTGTACATTATCAACATACTGTTATGCAGCTGTGTGATAGGGTGGGCCAAATAAATTTTGATATGCAAATTTCCCCTTTAAAGAAGCAATTTTAGTAAAATTATATTGTTTTGCACTATAAAAACTCACAAAATAAAAGTTGGAAATAGTTTTGTGAATAGCTGTGTTTTGTTAGGAGTAAATTCAAGTTTCCAGCTTGCTAATTGGAAGATTGCTATATCAGATGTCTGTCTGTCTCTCTCTCTCTGTCTCTCTCTCTCTATATGTATATACATATAGTTTTGCACTGTAAAAGCTCACAAAATAAAAGTTGTAAATAGTTTTGTGAATAGTTGTGTTTTGTTAGGAGTAAATTCCAGTTTCCTGCTTGCTAATTGGAAGACTGCTATATTAGATGTCTCTCTCTCTCTCTCTCTCTCTCTCTCACACACACACACACACACACACACACACACACACACTGCGGCCTCCCAAAGTGCTGGGATTACCGGCATGAGCCACCACACCTGGCCAAGATTTCAATATTTAATAAAGACATACATACACAGTTTGGGAGATAGGGGAGCACGGAAGCATAGTAGAACTATTTACAATATGGTAGAGGAGGTAAGCCTCATAAGAAAGTTGATCACTCATTCATTCATCCATCTATTCCAAAATATTATTAGAATCTACTTTTGGAGAGAGTAGTGTGATGTGGGTAGAACACAAATGATACCAACAATATCATCCATGTATCAAGTGCTTACTATGTAGGCAATGCAAAGCACTTTATATGTGCCACTTAATGCTCCAGATAACCTTTGAGGTAAACATTATTTCCCCACTTTACACATGAATCTCATTGAGGTTAAGAAACTTCACCAAGGTAATTGGGTCAATGAGCAAAGGTACTGGAAACCGACAAACGAAACAAAAACCAACCAACCTAACAAAAAAAGCCTAAAAATAACCCGTCAGTATGGCTCCGAAAGTTAACCACTTAATAACCACATTATCAGGGCTTACTCCTTCTGCAAGGGACTTTCAAGTTTAGCGGTGACATAAAATAAGCACAGAAATTACTGTATATACCTACTATAAGACAAAAGTACTATAACAGAGGTACCAGAAAAATACTATGAAATTGCTAAGAAGGAAGAGCCAGTTTCTTCCAAGGTCTGCAGAGGAAGAATCAGAAAAGGATCCATGTAGGAGATGGGATTTGAAGATCTCGCACTGAAGTTGTCGATGCGAAGACTGTTTTAAACAGCGAACACTTAATATGGGAGAAACAGCTTGAGAAAGAAGAAATGAGAGAACATTTAATGTGGGAGAAACATCTTGAGAAAGAAGGCATGAAAGAAAATAGAAGGATCACATTCCAGAAGAATTAGAATATAGTTAATCACCAAACACTTACTATATCCCAAACATTGGGGAATAAAATAGGAATAAAACAGCACAGTGAGGAATAAGGGCAGGTAAACAAATTACTATTTAGTATGATAGCAGAAGTATATAGGAAATACAAAAATAATAGAGAATAGAATTGAGAATACAAGATCATGTGGCCTTCCTTTGGTTCACACTGAGTAAATTAGGATGATAGCAGCCCTGGAGTGAATGAGAGTTATTTTCAAATATCCAGATACCCTCTCTAAGCTTCACTATTTTTGTTTTTTAATTCTGAAAAAGAGGAAAATAACAGCATACTAGGATGGGAAGGATAATGACTTACTTGATAGGATGCTTGTAAGATCAGATGAGCTCATGTATGTAACAGGTTTATCCCAGTGCTGGCTCATCGACATGCTCAATAATGGTCAATTCTTATTATTAATATTATAATTAATTCTTTCTGACACTACTGGTAAAGGAAGAAAAATCACACCCAGGAAATGTGGCAAGAGGTTTATAAGCAAGCCTGAGTTCCTTCCTGCCCTGGCATTTAAGGCCCTCCATTTATTTTATTTTATTTTATTATTATTATACTTTAAGTTTAAGGTTACAAGTACACAATGTGCAGGTTAGTTACATACGAATACACGTGCCATGCTGGTACGCTGCACCCATTAACTCGTCATTTAGCATTAGATGTATCTCCTAATGCTATCCCTCCCCTCTCCCCCCACCCCACAACAGTCCCCAGAGTGTGATGTTCCCCTTCATGCATCCCTGTGCTCTCATTGCTCAATTCCCATCTATGAGTGAGAAC
This sequence comes from Pongo abelii, assembly GCF_028885655.2. Lineage (NCBI taxonomy): Eukaryota > Metazoa > Chordata > Mammalia > Primates > Hominidae > Pongo > Pongo abelii. The sequence goes on from NC_071994.2 coordinate 86,086,137, forward strand.
ATGTGGTGTTTGGTTTCTTGTCCTTGCGATAGTTTACCGAGAATGATGATTTCCAATTTCATCCATGTCCCTACAAAGGACATGAACTCATCACTTTTTATGGCTGCATAGTATTCCATGGTGTATGTGTGCCACATTTTCTTAATCCAGTCTATCATTGTTGGACATTTGGGTTGGTTCCAAGTCTTTGCTATTGTGAATAGTGCCGCAATAAACATATGTGTGCATGTGTCTTTATAGCAGCATGATTTATAGTCCTTTGGGTATATACCCAGTAATGGGATGGCTGGGTTAAATGGTATTTCTAGTTCTAGATCCCTGAGGAATCGCCACACTGACTTCCACAATGGTTGAACTAGTTTACAGTCCCACCAACAGTGTAAAAGTGTTCCTATTTCTCCACATCCTCTCCAGCACCTGTTGTTTCCTGACTTTTTGATGATTGCCATTCTAACTGGTGTGAGATGGTATCTCATTGTGGTTTTGATTTGCATTTCTCTGATGGCCAGTGATGGTGAGCATTTTTTCATGTGTCTTTTGGCTGCATAAATGTCTTCTTTTGAGAAGCGTCTGTTCATGTCCTTTACCCACTTTTTGATGGGGTTGTTTGTTTTTTTCTTGTAAATTTGTTTGAGTTCATTGTAGATTCTGGATATTAGCCCTTTGTCAGATGAGTAGGTTGAGAAAATTTTCTCCCATTTTGTAGGTTGCCTGTTCACTCTGATGGTAGTTTCTTTTGCTGTGCAGAAGAAGCTCTTTAGTTTAATTATATCCCATTTGTCAATTTTGGCTTTTGTTGCCATTGCTTTTGGTGTTTTAGACATGAAGTCCTTGCCCATGCCTATGTCCTGAATGGTAATGTCTAGGTTTTCTTCTAGGGCTTTTATGGTTTTAGGTCTAACATTTAAGTCTTTAATCCATCTTGAATTAATTTTTGTATAAGGTGTAAGGAAGGGATCCAGTTTCAGCTTTCTACATATGGCTAGCCAGTTTTCCCAGCACCATTTACTAAATAGGGAATCCTTTCCCCATTGCTTGTTTTTGTCAGGTTTGTCAAAGATCAGATAGTTGTAGATATGCGGCGTTATTTCTGAGGGCTCTGTTCTGTTCCATTGATCTATATCTCTGTTTTGGTACCAGTACCATGCTGTTTTGGTTACTGTAGCCTTGTAGTATAGTTTGAAGTTAGGTAGCGTGATGCCTCCAGCTTTGTTCTTTTGGCGTAGGATTGACTTGGCGATGCAGGCTGTTTTTTGATTCCATATGAACTTTACAGTAGTTTTTTCCAATTCTGTGAAGAAAGTCATTGGTAGCTTGATGGGGATGGCATTGAATCTATAAATTACCTTGAAGGCCCTCCACTTTATATACAGTTCTAGTTTATGGTTTTGGCCTTGTCTGCTGCTGCTTTGCACACCCCTTCAAGCCCATCTAGACAACTGCCACCAGCACCTCCACTCTCCATTCCCAAGGCACCCTTGCCTAAGCTCAACTGACCATCCCTCCTCAGCTTCTCAAGTAGCTTGTCTCCATTATGGCAACTGTCATGTTATATTATACTCATCATTTTATAAGAAAGTTTATTGGTTTTTAAAGTGCAATTCAAGTACCTGCAACATTGGCATCTCCTGAGAGCTCATTGGAAATGTTGCTTCTTATGCACAGTAAAGTATTAGAAGTTTGGTCTAGAGTATGTATCCCCTGCGATCAGAAAACATTTTTTTCATCTAAGTATCCCTATACTTATTGCCATCTGGCAAAGAATAAGCATTTAATGAATGGTCACTACATGTTTGAATAAGTGAATGAGTTCACAGATGCCTTCTGATCTCTATTCCTTTTTTCAAGTTATTTCACCTTCTTTTTTTTTTCAGCCTTGGAGACCAATCTTTGTCTTCCCACTATGTTAACTTTCCTCTGAACACTTGATATCTTTCTCTTCTCAGCACCTCCTGAAGCACCCTGTATTGATTATGACTGTCTCTTTTTTTCTCTCTCTCTCCATACGCACATGAGCATATATGCATACGCACACATGAGCATATGCACGCATGTACATACACATACACACATACAAAAACAGAGCATATTTTTCATCTGCCTCACACCCACCATTAGCATTTGTCCTAGAGGTCAAATATAGTGTCCTTTTTTATTTTCTCACAATTGTCTAACTGAGCCATTCCTAGCAGAGTAAACACTATTTGCTTAGTAAGTATTTGTTGAATTAAAGATTATTGCACATGACTGTTAGAGTAGGCCACTGGCCAAAGGAAGGGACTCAATATGCAGCATTTTTTTTTTTTTAAGGGACAGGGTCTTACTGTCACCCAGGTTGTAGCAGAGTGGTGCAATCACAGCTCACTGTAACCTCAAGCTCCTGGGCTCAAGAGATTCTCCCACCTTGGCCTCCCCAGTAGCTAGGACTACAGGCCTGTGCCAGCATGCTTGCCTATTTAAAACATTTTTTTCATAGAGATGAGGTCTTGTTATGTGCCCAGGCTATTCTTGAACTCCTAGCTCAAGCAATTTTCCCATCTCAGCCTCCCAGAGTGTGGGATCACAGGCATGAGCTATCATGCCCACCCTCATATGCAGCTTTTTAGCCTCTGTAGACTCTGTGTCCTTGCCTCACTGAGTACCACCCTGAAGGAATGAAAGGAAATACAAGGTTTTATGCCATATGCTATTCAAGAGATTTCAGTTTAGGTGCTAGAATGACAACTGGAGTGAAAGCAGTAAGACCTTTGTTCTAGTAGGGCATTTATTACTAAGTTGCTACACAACCTTGGGCAGGCCATTTTCCCATTTGTGGGACTGTTTTCCCATCTGTATAATGGAGAGTACTGAAACAAATAATGTCTGAGACTCCTTTCAGTGCTAACGGTCTTTGATTCCATCCAGCCGCAAGGTTTTTGCAAATAGTAATTAGTCAGAGAAATGAGTATAATAATTCCTGGCAGTAAACTGAGTATCATTCCATGCTAGACTGGTAGCACTGCAACTGACAATGGAAGCCACTGTCAAAGACCTCACTGACATCCACTCTGGTGAACAGCAAGAAAGCAGAGTAAGTTTGGGAAAAGCCATAAGGTCATATAATGTGGCAGTAAAAAGTAAGAAGGCAGAGAAACTATGGATTGTTATAAAAGAAATAAATGTTTAACTTTTCAAAATTACTGATGTCCATTTCAAATTTTAAATTTATGATGAAATGAAATGGGGAGAAATTAAATATCTGAAGAAAGAGAGACTTATGCTGGACTAATTGAGAAACTCCAAGGGTCATTAATCGTTACGCTTCATCAAATGATTACTGGTTGAGGGAAAAGGACTTTGATCCCTGGAGACAGTATTGCTCAAGGGTTTGAATATATCACAGGCTTATCTTCTGGTTCAATCTTCCTCTGAAACATCTGATACAGGTCAATACAAAGAAAGCCTGGGAAGACTCTTCCTCTATTCCAGGGAAGCAGCCTCAATGTCTCCATGTCCTGTTCCTGCCCTAGAAAGTGATCCACTGGGGATTCTAATTAAATTTGCTGTCTGAAGATGTGGGAGATGTGTCTAATTATGCTAGGCTCTAAAAACAGGATGGAGAATTCTATCTGAGTCTTTTGTTAGTCATTAGATCAAATGAACAGTTCAGTAATAAACCCAGCAGAGTAAATCAACCAAGTGGAGTGTAGACTACATTGAAAAGTTGGACTGAAAAGGTGTCAAACCTGTAGGAGAACTGCAGCTGCTGAGTGCTGTAATAGACTATTTGAGAAGTTAATGTGCATTGCAAAAGTGTGGATACACTATGCTGTGACACAAGAAGTGGGGTTTTAAGGGAGAAGAGTTTTAGAGTCGTCAAATTAACATAAAATGACCTCAAAGCTGACAACTTTTGGAACTAAGAAAATATTCGATTAATGGTCAGTCAGTGTTTTCATTAAGGTTTAACTTTTCTTCTACTAAAGAAGTCAAGCTCCTGTGAGACATGAACATCAGATGAATGGTCCTGGAAGCACTGTGGAGAACTTGTTTTCTTTGTTATTTCAATTTAATGTCCTATAGTATGGTAGAATGACTGCATTTAACAATAATATATAGTTTCAAATAGCTAGAAGGAAAATATTAAATGTTCCCAACACAAAGATATTATAAATGTTTGAGATGATGGATACGCTAACCTGATCACCATACATTATATGTATCAAAACATCACTATACTGCAAGAATATGTACAATTATTAATATTTTAAAAACTTAAAAGATTATTCAAGGAAAAAGTACAGCTATTTTAACTTAAAGAAAAATGTGGTTTTCATACAGGTACTTTGAGAAGACATTTCATTTGCTCTTCATCCCCTGACAGCTATCATTGTCGTGATGATTATTAAAGATGACACACTGAACATTTGAGAACCCACTATGTGTTTGGCACTATTCTACTTCTATGGGGATACCAACAAATTGATATCAAGGGCCTCTATATTCAAGAGGTTTACATTAATATAGTTAATGAGACAAGACCACAGAAATGACTGATTTGCCGATAACACAAAGTAATCTTTAATCAAGCAATAATAGTTTGGCCTAAAGTAGGCAAAACATTATATGACTCCAAAGAAGATAGGCACTCACAAAGGTAGAAGTGCTCAGGAAAAAAGTGATGTAAATAATAAATATTTGAGCTAGATTTTCTTATACTGATACAATTATGAAAACCAAAGAAAGATAGGAAAAGTAGCTCAGTGCAGAGGAATAGCAAGGGCAGAGGCAGAGAGAGAAAGGAACAGGGGAATGAAGCTGACAATAGAGAGAACTGCCTGAATTGAGAAGTCAAATAATGACAATCCAAGGCAAAGGTGTAGGTTTGGGTATAACAAAAAATAATTATCATTCTATATTGCTTTTACCGTAGTTATTTTTTCCTTCAGGGTACAGTTTCATATTAGCAAAATTAACAGGCTAAACCTATAATTTTCTACTCCTTGTGTAACTTGTCTTAGATTGAGTGTTTCTGTAAACTAATGTTTTTTTTCTTTCATTACTTTTTAACGTGTGGGATTTTTCCTTTGTAGTTCAGATCAGCTCCTCTGTATACACAGTGTTAATGACTGACATTTAAGAATGCTGGTTTTACAGCAAAATTGTCCATCTCCTGTGTTACTGCTAGCTTCTGTTGCCTCTGTAATTCTCAACTCCATTTCAATGTTAGCCTCATAACATTTAATAATATGGAGTTATTAAATCACTTTATTTTTCTATTTAGCAGGATCAGAGCTACAAAAAGTGTTCTCTAATAAGGCTAGTATTGTGCAATGAACCAACAAAAATAGTGAGGGATCAATTTAGAGGAAAAAAACCTTAGGAAATAAAATGACATTCTTTATGCCTGTTACTAAAAGAAAAGCAAAAGGTTTTTTTTTTTGTTTTCTTTTTTTTGACAGTGCAATTACAAAATATGTTTCCTTATTTTGGTGTTTTGAAAGCTGTACAGATAACTTGTTAATTCCTACCCCAAAGGTTATAATATAAGCAGTTTAGAGCAACGGAAAAAAAAGAATTATTGAAACAGCAACAAATAAAACACAAGAGCAAAAATGGCAATCATATTTTGCACTTATATACTCTCACTTGCTGAGGGGCTATCAGCATACGAGGGCTGTCATATAATGCAGCTACATAGAAAAAAAGAAAACAAAGAAAAAAATAAAAATGTCATCAAAATTATATAAATTTTTCTTTGTCAAATGGAGACATATCAAATGGAGACATATGTGATGTCAGTGACATCGCAAAAACCAAAAAGTAACATTAAAGTAACATTATTGATGATGACTTGTATGTATAGTAATCATCCAACTTATGACTGGGTTGTTGTCTTTAAGATGTCTTGTTTGGGTCCCCAATATGTCTGGACTACAGGCTGCAAAACGTAGATCCAAGGGCTTTTGAAAATAGAGTTGTGCTTGAGTGTACAAAAAATGGCACCATGAAAAGAGTGCTAGCTGATTTCAAGAGGGTGACTGGGGGGCTGCATCAAGAACACACACTGGCAGGAACGATTTTAATGAAAAATCCTGAAGACAAATCCACGTTTTAGTTTTGTAAATGAAGCCCATTAACATAATATCTACTATCTATCATCACCATAATTTCATAAAATAAAATATTTTTAACACCAAAATTAAAGGGAGATTGCAATCTCAGGAAGGATTCTTCCCAAGGAAGGACAATGGGCAACTCGATACTGATATTTGTACGTGTACATTACAAAGTTCTTCTTTTCTTTCTTTTTGCCCCAGGCCAGCAGAAATTTGGCCATGAATCAGCTCAACTCTATGGACTCGAATTTGGGAAAACACTGAGAGAACATCCATGAGTGCTGGAATTACACAGATAGAATATTTCATAGTATGCCCATGGCTTTGTCAAAGGTTGGAGAAGAGCTTAAGGAGGCAATTTAAATAGTGGGAAGAATAAGGCAGTGAGGGCTACAATTATGTCCAAGAAAGGTTTCTATATTTTAATTCAAATTGAATGTAGTCACCTGACCCCATTAGTTAATATCCCACAGACTTCTCAGTGTCAATCTGTGTGTTTGTGTGTGTGTGTGTAAACATCCCTTAACTTCTCTCTCATTTTTAATCATGTTACTAAATTAACATATTCCATTCTTGATACCCTGTCAGAATATGCCCCCGATTATAGCACCTTTGCATGGAATGCTAATTGTTTTCCTGTCTGCTATGGTCTCTGTTAGATTGGGAGTATCTTCAGGAAAGAGCTAAGTCTAATTTATCTTTGTATTCTCAGTTGAAAGCACAGAGCATTTCACAGGATCACCAAATGTAGGGCTCTTATGGGAGTAAATAAATGAATAATGATTTAAGTACTTTTTTATTGCTTAAAAAACCAATAACTCAATACTTTCCAGGCACATTGGTGGCAGTAGGGATAAAGGAAATAATTAAAACAGAGTCCTTGAACTCAAGAGGCTCACAGTCTAGTTGATAAGGCAAACATGGAAATCAAGTAATTAATAATAATAATAATGTAGGCTAATTTCTATAACTTTGGAAGGATGGAGGAGGTCCCCTCACCCATGCTGAGAACTTCAGGGAGGGGTTTCTGGTGGCACCACCAAAAACACATTTCTTGGGCTTATTAACAGTTACTCATGTGAACAGACCTGTTTGTGGGAGCTGGCAATGAGGCGGCCAGGTGAATGGTACATGTGTCCATTAAGAGAGGGAGGAGGAGTTTCAAAATGGAAGCATAAGCAAGGACCTCAAAGAAAGAGAGACTTTTGTTTTTTCTGTGAACTGAAAGAACTGATATGACTGAAAGACAGGTGATGTGGGGAGTGGAAGATTAATCAGGTCAATGACAACCAGATTTGCAATGCAGAAGGCTCCACATGGGCTACAGTGTGGATAATGAATTGCAGGTGCATATAGACAGACTGTGGTGAAAACCAGTGGGTAAATACTTCAGATGAGCAGTGATTCTAGCTGGATGTAGACTGGAGATAATATGGAAAGACTGCAGAAAAATCATTCAAGAGATATCAAAGATATATGGATAGGATGCTTGGTGATATAGTTTGGATATTTGTCCTTTCCGAGTCTCATGTTGAAATTTCATCCGCAGTGTTGGAGGCGGGGCCTGGGAGAGGTGTTTTGGTTGTGGGGGCAGATCTCTCGTGATGGCTTGGGGTCATTTTTGGGAGACTGAGTGAGTTTTCACTGTTAGTTCCTGCAAGATCTGGCTGTTAAAAACAATCTGGCATCTCTGGCATCTCCCTTCTCTCTTGCTCTCTTCCTCTCACCATGTGATCCTGGCTCCCCTCTGCTAGAAGCAGATGCTGACATCATGATTTTCATACAGCCTGCAGGACTGAAAGCCAAATAAACCTCTTTTCTTATAAATTATCCAGCTACAGGTGTTCCTTTATAGCAACACAAACGCACCAAGACACAGAGATCAAGTTATAACATCAAGATGTTTTTCTAGATTCCTCCTACTGATTTGCCTTAACTTGATCTCTGATCTCTTTTCCACAGAAGTACTTAGCTTACCGTGGTCCAAGTGCTTTTCATGTATAAACTCATTAACCCTCATTATTATCCTATGAGACGGATACTTTTTTAAAAATTCTCATTTTATGGATAAGGAAACTAAGGCATAAAGAGGTTACACAGCTAGTGAGTACAGCCAGGATCTGAACTCAAGCACATGCCCTTAAATGCTACCCCACACTGTTGATGGTCATTAGACAGTGGATTTAACAGGAGACAACAATCTGAATGGTAAGTGTAATGAACATACTTTTTGATGTGCTTCAGAGCATTTGAGGATCGATATCCAGTAGGTATGTATGTCTGGAGCCAAGATCTGATTATAGATATAGAGACGAGAGACATAGGCACATAGTTTAAAATCAGATCTGTGGGTGTGGATGTGTTCCACTCAGGTGGGTGTGCAGAGTAGGAAGAGAAGGAAGGAATCACTGGGTGAAACAGACACATAAAGGATGAGGAGAAAGGAGATGTCTAATGAGACAGAGAAGAAAAAGTCTGAGATGCAAGCACAACAGTGAGCCTGGAAACAGGATTCTGGAAGTTTAAAAAAAAGTTTCAGGAAGTAGCAGGCAACAGAGGCAAGTGTACCGAAAAATAAGATTGGATAGGGACTGAAAATTTTCCACTGGATTTAGAAACAAAGAATCTTGGTGACCTTGGTGCAAATGAATTCAGTGGAGGGCTGGGGGCAGAACTTAAGCTCCAGTTCTCTGAGGAGTAAATGGGTTATAAGAAAGAAGAGATAGTGTAGACAACTCTTCTGGCTGGGAAGGAGAGTATTAAGGATTATTTTTATGTAATGGAATGATGATTGTAGTGTAGCAAAAGCAAACAAAACTAGGTTGAAATCTCAGCTCTGGTAGCTATCATCTTTATCAGTGAAATAGAAATAAAAATACCTATTGTATAGATTTATTGTTAGGATTAGTGATTATTTTTGCAAAACACCAAACAAAAAGTAGTCAGTAAATGAGAACTATAGCCATGTTAAAAATGTAAAAATCTGAAAACCTTCTTCTGAATAATTTATTTGAATAACCTTTCATAGACAAATTAAAACTTTTTAAAATTATTTTTTATTATTTTTATCTGAATATTTGACATTATAAGGACATAGTATTAATGTCACTGTGGCTATATAAATTTAACTTTTAAGTAAGAATTTTAAGTAAGCTTTATTGAGATATAATTTACCTACAGTAAAATCACCTATTTAAAGTGCATTGTTCAGTGGCTTTTAGTATATTTACAGAATTGTGCAACCATCATTACGGTCAACTTCTAAAACATTTTCATAATCTCCCAAAGAAATCCCATACCCATGATCAGCATCTCCTAATTCCCATAGCCTTTCCCTCTAGCCCTAGGCAATCACTAATCTATTTTCTGACTCTACAGATTTATTTGCCTATTGTTCACATTTCACAGAAATGGAATCATACAAGGTGTTGCTCTTTGCGATTGTCTTCTTTCACTTGACATAATCTTTTCATGGTTTACCCATGCGTAACACGTATCAATACTTCATTCTTTTTTCTGGTTAAATAATATTCCATTCAATTATAAAGACATACCATATACTATTTATCCATTCATCAGCTGATGGGCATTTGGGTTGTTTCCATATTTTGGCTATATTATGAACAATGCTGCTATAAACATTTGTATACAAGCTTTGTAAGGATGTATGTTTTCATTTCTCTTGGGTGCATACTTATGACTGAAATGTTGAGCCTAATGGGAGATTTTTAAATTTAGGTTTTTTTTTTTTTTTTTTTTTTTGAGACAAAAATCTTGCTTTGTTGCCCAGGCTGGAGTGCAGTGGTGTGATCTTGGCTCACTGCAGCCTCTGCCTCTCAGGTTCAAGTGACTCTCCTGTCTCAACCTCTTGAATAGCTGGGATTCCAGGATCATGACAGTACGCCTGGCTAATTTTTGTATTTTTAGTAGAGATGGGGTTTCACCATGTTGGCCAGGCTGGTCTCAGACTCCTGGCCTCAAGTGATCTGTCCACCTTGGCCTCCCAAAATGCTGGTATTACAGGCCTGAGCCACTGCACCCAGCCTAAATTTAATTTTTAATAACGAAACTTAAACATGCTTACAGACAAAACAATTTAAAATTGTATAAAGTGAAGGATAATTTCTTTCCCCATCCCAATTATACTTCCCTGAGGTAAACACTGTTAACCTGAGGTAAGTTTTATTTCCTTCCTTCCGGTCTTGCTCTATGATAGGCCATCTTTCTTAACATGAAACATTATGGCAGATTGTGTTGAGGTGAAATTACAGGCTGGTGAATGAGAAAAAGCACTACCACCTGAAGTCTCTGACCCAGCTGCTATATCTGTCACAGACTACTGGTGTGACTGTGTGATCTTGGGTGAGTCTCTTGATTTTGCTGGAGTTATTTTCTCAGTTTTTTAAGTGTTTGGGTGGAAAGTTTTCTGATTCTGGTCAAGCATTATATGATTTAATAATACTAAGGGTCCTGAGGATGCACTATTAGCTCTAGGCTTATTTGCGACGTGTTTTTCTTTCCCTTTCTTTTTATTTATCATTGGTAGAAGGAACTTCAGAGAAAGGCAATGACAATTACCCTCACCTTGCCAATCACTGACATTTGCTTAGCATGCTAAACAAAATTTCAGAGTGACTGGTGTTGAAAATAAAGTCCTTTTGCAGGTCTTAATTTGTTTCTTTTCAATCTTCTAAGTTTGCTGAATAGTTTTTGTTTTATTATCTTTTACAGGGTCAATCAGAGTGGTTGAGAATTTTGCTTGTTATGTACCTTGATTCCACTTTTGATAGTCTAGTCGTGCTCATTACAATGACCTAACCTAAGATATGTTAGAGGCACCCACATATGATGAAACTTCTCCAGAGCATCTGATATTGAGACGTTTAGTACAGATGAAAAAGACTTTAATAAAAAGCAGACACTGTTATAGTACATAATAGATGGTTGATGAAAATCAGTTTCTGTGTCCTAACTCTGAAATCAAAACATCCCAGGGGAAACTATGTGCATCACCTTCCCCCAAGAGAACAAGGATGAAATCTGACTCTGCTGGAAGGACTTCCCTCTGTCTGCCAGTTCTTCCACACATATCCTTGAGCCTGAAGAAGAGATTCCACTAAATGTGAACTCTTCCTTTGAGCTATAAGACCATAAATCACAGTCGTAGGTGAATACCCACCACTTGTCATTCCACTGAATATCTACTACGTGCTCATGTGTCACATGATAACATACAAAATGGTTCCTACCTTTAAATGGATGACAGAAAGATACTCTGTTTTCATAGTTATCACGAGTTACACAGTTATTACTAGAGGAAAATCTACAATTCGATTTTGGCTGTTCTTGAAGTTCATTATTCCCCTAGGCATTATGGGATGAAAGTGCATGAAGAAGAATTAAGGATTGTTTGCAAGTCCCCTTAGTACCTGATTTTGAACCTACCAAGCAGAAAGGTAGGGTCTGAAAACAGTAATAATGTGAGAAGGCAGATGTGCCATTACAAAGAGCTTGGATCTTGAACACATGTGAATTTCTACTTGCTGACCTAGGGAAAGAGAGAGGGCTCCATGGCATTCCATGAAAGAGGTCTTACTGTGGGCTAAAGCAAGAACATGAGATACATTAGGGGGCCTTTTACAGAGAATGGAAAGAAGAAACCAACAGTATACACATAGGGGAGAACTCAGGAGAGACAACTAGCATTGTGGAGCTATGATTTACAGCAGAAGGTCTTTGATCGGAGGTTCATAGGTGCTCTTGACCTGTTGGACACCAGCAGCTGCCTGAGGCCTCAGTGGCCAAGGCATTCACTCACACCTATCCTGATTTCCTACAGTTGCCATCCCCATTCTTCCTGTGGTAATTCTTTAACTTCAGGGTTTTAAAAGGTAGATTGTCTTCTGAGAAAAGGTTTGTTGCTCCTGAAACTGAATGTTAATGCTGCTCAACAACAACAAAAAAGTCCATGTCTGTCTTTTTTGTTTCTCTGCTGGGAAAAGTACCTGAATTAGAGGCTGATTTTATGAGTCACAAGAATCCCAGAGGAAAAGGCTCCAGTATGAAAATCAGGGCAGGGAACCTGGCCAGCACAGGAACAGAGCTGTGGAAGATAGAAAGTGAAATAAAGTCCCTGCCTGAGGGAAGAGGTCCCAGCTGACCATGGGTCCCACACGGCACCTGTCAAAGGGCCGAGTGGGGATTTCAGTGCTGGAACATGAGACTCCCCTCTGTGAAGTCACAGGCCAAGGTGGAAAAATCTTGGTCAAAAAAAAAAAGGTCTTTGTAAAAGAAATTGAAGGCTTCTCCTCTTGCCTCTGCCAGACACTGCCCAGTTCCTAGAAGTCTAACCTCAACATGGAGCTCCAGTGTGGACAAGAGTGGGAAAGGAGATGCATATCCAACATAACATCATTCAAAGCAACTGGGACAGTGACAAAGGTGAGAAGAGTAAGGAAGTTCTTGTAAGTGAGGAGATTTCTATGGGAAAACAATAAGGAAAGCGTTGTATTGTGAAAGTGTGGAAATGGTTGCCTAGGACATCTCGTGATTCACCAACAGGCCCTATAAGGAAGGAAAGAATAATCACAGAACTCCAGCAATCATAATGGTAGAAATCTGGTAGAGGCTCTGTTTTATATTTCACAGCTGCTTTCCTCATGTCCAGTGTAGCTTAGGGTCTACAGGTACCATAGGCCCTGCACTATTCCACTGATAGTGAGAATAGTAAGAACTTACCAGGTAACTGGTCAGATAGAAAGGAAAACCGGGCTACTATCTGACCTTCAGGTTTCCCATGCAGAGTCTCTGAATACCCAGCATTCAATAAATACAAATCTATATATAGCTATGGAAAAAAATCAGGCTGGATCCAAAATAAATAAGGCAGAAGCTGATAAAAATTCATACATATTTGAAATATGCTATCTGTAATAAATTTCTAGACCTTTTATTTTCTTATTTTTCTTTTTTTACATTACAGGTGGCTGTTGACTATATCCACAAAAGAAACTCTTTAGGTCCAGTGGTCCCTAAACCTTCTGAGAACAGGGGTCAGCCACATCTGGATTGCATATCCTCAGAAGTGCTAACCCTATAATATGACTTTAATGCCTGTTTGGGGTCTGAGTGACAGTCTCCTCACCTGGAAAATATAGAGTTTGGAATAAATTGTTTAGTCCAATCTTTGTACCCATCCATCTCTGAACTTATGTTAGCATCTAGTTATTTTTTTCCCATAAGGCTGATGGAATAATATCTTTACAATTATGCCAGAGGCATAGGAAAGAAAACAGAGCATGAATTAGATGAATTTGAAGGAAAGCTAAATAACACAGAGAAATAAAATTCTCATTTCGTATCCTGATATCCATCTTCATTTGGGTCAATTTATTATGTTAGGCAGGTTGCTCAAAGAACACGTGGTCACGGGGATGAGTTAGGGCTGAAATCTAGTTTGAATGCTGTTCGCCATGCCACAGGCCCTGACACAGTGTGTGCCAGAAGAAGGGGAGCCTTCGTAAAGTTTGGACAAAGGCTTTGGCTGCTTAGTAGTGGCCCAGTATACCCTCTCCTTTTAAAAGCAAGCCATAAAATTCCTCTTTACCCTCTAAGGTATTCATTTTCTCTGGCATAGAGTGATCTTAAGTTTTAGTATTCAATTTGGAACACACATACCTACTGACTTTAAAAACCCTCTTCAAGAGATCCTTTAAACCTCATATGAGCTGAAGGTCTACAGAATCGAATTAAAGGGTTGATATCGAAGGTTTATTTTCTCTTCTCTGAGAGGCAGATTTTAATCTCTTAATTAAAATAAAATTCTACATTCTAAAATATTTAGATCTCTATATAAATACAGGCAGGCTTGCATAGCCCTTCCCCCATACTGCCAACCCTACCATTCATCTCTCTTCACAATTCACTGGACTCACTATTAAGCTACGAATGGAAATAGGCTTTTACAACAGTCCTTTGAAAAAAATTCATTCTCACCTCAGCCTGAGGTATCTATTTGGAGGGGGGGGTCGTAATACATCATCTCACACATACAAATATAATGATAGCTAAAATTTATGGAGCACTTCATATTTATCAGGTATTGCTCTCGGCATTTTAAAACCTCTTGAAATCCTTATAGGTACCCCATGAGATTGATACTACAATAATTGCCACCTTATAGAAAAGTCCCTTGCTCAAGTTTACAAAGCTAGAAAGTTGTGGAGGCAAAATTCAAACTCTAATATTTTGTGTCTAGAGTCTAGTTTCTTAACCATATATTGTCTGTCTATCTATCTTCATATCATATCAATCAGTCATCTGTTGATATATCACCTATCTACTAAAGAGATTTGACTATTGTTTAATGGGGTGTACTCTTCTCTGAAGCAGAGTTCAATACTTGAAGAATTACTACTATAATATTCAGTCAATATTTATTAAGCACATTTGAAAACTCAGATTCTGGTACCAGCCTAGTTAGGTTCAAATTCTACCTATGTGACCTTAGAAAGGTTAGTTAACTGTTTCATCACCTGCAAAATGGGATAATAATAACACATACTTCCCTGGGTTGCTGTGGAGATTAATGAGTTAATTTGTATAAAGTGCTGCTGGGTAGGTAACAAGATGATAAACAGTGATTGTTATCATCATTATCCTCATAGTTGCCATCATCATCATCTGTATTGTCATTGTTACTATTAGTACTACATGACAGGTACCATTTTTGGCACAGGGAATAAAACGATAAAGAAAACAAAACTTCTGCTCAAATAAAATTAATATTCTAAGTGTAATTTCTGATGACCTCATCTGCAACTATCTCATCTCATTGTTTCCATTTGTTTCTCAAACCATGTACCGTAATATTTCCATAAAATTGGGATGATCATAGCTACCGCATAAGTCATTATAAGGTTAAAATGAGTTGGTACATACAAAACTTCTGGAATAGCGCATAGCACCTAAAGGCACCCAATACACAGCAGTGGTTTTAATTAATATCTATGCAATGGGTGTTATGATTTAACGTTACTGTCTTGATTCTGAGTCCTACAATTTGTTGCCATGGTGATTTTTGCATAGAGTTTTCTCACAGGTAGTTTCCTTCACAAAGGAATGCTTTTGAAGTTGTGCTTATTCTCTGTTTTCTTATTATTACCCAATAATTTGATGGTTACTAAAGTAAATACAAAGATTGCTCCCAAAACACAAACAGACATACTAAAACTAATAGAAAATATTCACATCATCTCAGATAGAGATATTATTTCACTTCTAATTTTTTTTTAAAAGCTAATCAATTAAATTTAGATTGTTTTATCACAGAGTTATTTGAACATCACAGAATAGGAATTCTGGAGTAAAACCAATCTGGTTTCACTTCCCAGCTCTGTTATCTCAAGGTATTTGACCCTCATGAAGCCTCCTGACTCTACCTGCCTGGGTTGTTGTGCAGAGTAAATAAGAGCTTTTAAAACAGGGTGAGTTCCTTGTTTTCTGTTGCCCTTTACATTACAAAAATTTTGACTGTGCTTTTAAAACAATTATTGAATTCTTAATGAAAGAACATCTTCCCCCTACTATCAAAAAATAGTGAGGGACAACAGTGAATGCTGTAAATTTAAGAAATTGTCTATTGAGACAGTGCATTAATTTAAAATCAAGGGGTACTTCTTTCCTTGTAAACCCTTTCATAGATTGCATTGCAGAGGAAATAGGCTATAAAACCAAATGTAGCAAGAGTGGCCTCTGTCACTCTGGGAGTCAATTAATCTCTTCTTATTTTCCTTAATTCATATTGAGTTTAGTGACCACCTACTTCAAAAAGGCAATGACAGCCTTTGAAAAATGAGCTACTACATAAACTTAGAAAGGGGCTATGCCTTGTGAGTCCTTCTCAGAGGGCTCAGTCTCTTGGTTTTAATTAAAAGTGAAATAAAGAATTCTTTAAGATTATATCAGCCTTTTAAGGGCGTAAGAAGGTCACACTGATTTGTAAGCATCTTCTTTCTCTTTCTAATGGTGCTGTTTCCCAGACTGAATCGTGTGAACAAGCCTCAAATTTCCTTTCAGAATCTACAGATTCGTGGCAGAGTGGATGTGGGAAGTGGGGAACAGAGTGAGAAGCTACAGTGTGCAGAGTGAACGTGATTAAGGCTCCGTGAGAAGATGAGCTTGGATGTAAGAATGCCTTGGGTACAGCCCAGATTCCTCCAATTGCTAGATCAAAACACACACTTTGCAAAATTATTGAGATTATTAGAAACAATAAAGTACCTATGTATACCTGGCTACTGATCTGTGCACCATAAAGTGGCCATTATTTTGTCCACACTCCTGAGAAGAAACATGTAAGACAGAAATACCACTACATGAGTAGATAAAAAAAAGAAAAGTATCTCATATAAGTACAAAATCACATATGGGATTAGACACACGCCGCCTTTTACAGGGAGCCTATAAATGTAATAATAAAAGGAAAAATACGTGACATTGATTATGATGACAAGAAGGATGGCTGCTAAGAATGATAGAAGGTCTCAGCCCAAACAGCTTTCTTATGACCTCAGGGGATTTGCCTGAACTGATAAACATTTTCTACCTGATTTGTGATAGCAATAAAAATCAATATACATGAGTTCAAGGCTTTAAAATAGAATACACATATGGGAACAATTAATAATGACTAATGTGGCTAGTGCCTGGATGAAAATTCATTTACTCAATTTCCCTTGATCATCACAACAATCCTATGAGGAGAACAGCACAGATACAATTATTCTTCTCACTTTCTAATGAGGGAATTGAGGCTCTGAGGGTGGTAACATGTTTAGCTAAAATGCGCGTGATTAGTATGGCCAAATGGAAGGCTTCAGACCTAGACAGTTTGGGCACAATCCTTAGCTCCTCTGTGACTTCACATTGCCACTACCTCAAACAAGGGACCCGATATATCTTGCCTCCCTTCCCTCCCACTGTTTTCTAAAGAGTTTTATGTTTAAGTGTATTTATTGTGGACAAGAGTGCTCATTCTGTCCAACAGGGGCAAAGAATCACCCTCCAGTGAATATCCCAAGCCAGAAAATTCTTCCCCTGAGTCAGTCACCAAGTACCACCTGTTTTATTTAATAAATAATTCTGAATCCATCTGTAACTCCCTATCTCGATAGTCTCAGTTCAGTTCTTCATTATTTCAACCCTGCTCTATAATATGATACTAACTAGTTTCCCTGCATTCAAACTTTTCCCACACAGGTGGCAGAGTGATCTTTTTAAAAATGCAAAGCAGCTTGTGTCTTTGCTCAGCTTTAAAACTCTTCAACAGCTCCCCACTGCCTATAGGATAAAATACAAAATCCTCAGCTTGGTAAGTAAGGTCTTCTATGATACACAGCTGCCTTTTTCTCCAACCTTATCACCCACCCAATAGCCCTCAGCCACACAGGTAGTCTGGTAGTCCCAGAAGGCATTGTGTGCCTTTATATAACATGATACTTAACTTTTTCCTATTTCTTTTACTTGGAACATGTTTCTGCCCTAATCCTACTGATAAGCTCAGTGTCTTCATGATAATGCCCAGAAAAACAAGGGCAGAGTTAGGTAATTCCTCCTATGTTTACCTTTAGAGACTTACATACACTTCTATTAGAGATTAGTTTTGGAATTTGTATTTGATTTTGTATTTACAGACTTTGAAACAGTTAAAACATTAAAGGCCCAGTAAATTTTCTGCCACTCTGCAAGGAAAGAAAGCTTGCCAAAGATAAGTTTTAGTATTCAATTTGGAACACACATACCTGCTGACTTTAAAAATCCATTTAAGTGATCCTATAACTTCATATGTGCTGATAGTCTACAGAACTGAATTAAAGGGTTAAAATGGAAGGTTTACTTTCTCTTCTCTGAGAGTAAATTTGAAGCCTTAATGAAAACAAAATGGCATGTTGTAAAATACTTAGATCTCTATAAAAATACAGGCAGGCTTGCACAGCCCTTCCCCCATACTGCCAACCCTACCATTCATCTCCCTTCACAATTCACTGGACTCACTATTAAGCTATGAATGGAAACAGTCTTTTATAACAGTTCTTTAATAAAAATAAAAATTCATTCTCACCTCAGCCTGAGGTACTATTCAGGGGCTCACTAAAACTCTGGCATATGATTGAGGTCTTATAAAATAAAGATCTTGCTCTGCATCCCAAAACTAAGAATGGCTTGAGGCTGCCAACATTATGATTTCTACAAAGGTGGTAAATTATAAATGTGGATTCTCTGAGCCCAGAAGAGAATAGTTAGAAGTTAGACCTATGAGAAGATGAGTGTGCATTTTCCATAGCTAATACTTCTTATACATGATTAGAAATTGATGGCTAGGTGTGGACAGCGCCATTTCTTTGTGTATGTTAATGCCTCTGCAGAAGGGACAGTCTGAGGTCATATTTGCTTCCAACACTACCGCATGTAATAATCTGATTTTAGTTATGCTAAATTAAATAAGCAGGAGGCCCTTAGGTTAAGGCTGTCTCCATACTCTGAGTTCCCACATAACAATCTGAAACCTAACTTAGAAGTGTTACATACAGTAGCGTTTCAGATAGTCACAAGCAGCTGGGTTTCAGTCAATTGCAGGCAGCCAACTCATCACACCGTGCCCAAATAAAGCAGATGCCTAGCTGTAGCCCCTCAGGTGATTTCTCTACTTTGCTTCTGTGTACAGGCTATAAAAGGTTGCTTCTCAAACTGCTCAGTGGAGCTCTCTAAACCTCTTCTGCTTCTGAGTGCTGCCTGATTCATGAATTTTTCTTTGCTCAAATAAACTCTGTTAAATTTAATTTCTCTAAATTTGTTATTTTAACAGCTACCTAGAGATTAGGTACATTTGAGAAACTGAGGCCTTCTAGCAGATATATATCACATGATAAGTAACTCTTCATTTATATGTCTGTGAGATACTTCAGGGGAGAGACCATGTTTTTTTCACCTTTGAATCCCTAACATTAAGGATGATGCCTGGTACCTAGTTGAAGTACCATGAATATATATATCCTTCAGTGAGTGAAGATGTTTTATGATGATATAGTGCTTTACAGTTCATTTCCCATCCAAAACCTGCCAATATATTTTAATTAGCCTTCATCTGGTTTATCTCAGCCTCTGTTATCAACTGCAAAATAACAATAATTAGGACCTTTTATGTAAAAGGACAAATAAAAGTATGCCACAAATATTGAAAAAATAGCCAAGAATACTATTCCCCTTGCCTGAGAAATATCAAAAGCTGAATAACTTATTCTCCCAAAGTAGAAAAACCAATTAAAACATCAAAACTACTTTTTTTTTTCAAAGAAAAAGAGATGTACTAGATAAGCAGGAGTCCCATAGAAATCCTATTTGTTTTTCAAATTTTAGTTTGATTTCAGGCTCTGCACATTTCTTGCTTCTGCAAGCATTACGAAGTCAATTCCTCCAAACATAATCTGCAGCCGTAGGCACTGTGCCAAGTAATTTAAAGTGCTTTCCTAAGAAAAACTAACAACTTCTCTGTTTTCTTTTAAATGGTCTTACAGAAGTAAATTGTGTGTACAATTAATTCATCCCTGAATGTTTGCTATTAATTCAAAGAGCTGAGAACTTGGGTATTCCCACTGAAGCTCAGAAAATACAGAAGACTGACTCAGGTTGCTTTTGCTGACTTACCTTTATTCTTCTAAATGTGGATTACGAATTAAACTGATGTAAATGTAAGGATGGTTTCACATGCTAACTTTTCCAGAGCTAGTGCATATTCTAATCTGAAGCCATAATTGCTATATCAATATGTGCATGTTTCTGGAAGACACTTCAGGAATTTTTCAAAAGCTCTGAACAAAATATGCATCATTATCTACTGCATCCTAAAAATCAGGCATTTCTTCAACATTTTTGGCTTTTTCAGCTTGCACCTTTGTAAAAATTTGTCCTATTATAGTAGCATCTTGCACTTTGTGGATGATCCTTGATAAGACTTAGCTAAATAAATTAATAGATATATTTTTATAATATCTTTTTTAAGGTTAAAAGATTCTAGAATATTTATATTTAACCATGAGGGGTAATAAGACGTAGACTGTGAAGATAGTAGATTGGGTTCCACAACATTACTAGAGTTGGATAAGGGTTTTTCTATCTAATTCTAAGTTCTCATCTACTTCTGAGGGTCTATGTGTTATTCAAGAACACAGAGAACAGCACACAGGTGATGGTGTCAAAAATGGAACCAGAATATTTTACTTTGCCCCTGAATTATTGGCTGCATTTCAAGATACAGTGGCTTGGAGAGGTATTTCCTATTGGAAAAATAAATAATATCTGAAATGAATTACTGAGTCCTCATGAAGAACTGACAGGTGCCTAATGGATTTATAATGTAGACAATCACCATAGACATAGTTTATGGTGAAAGTACAACACAAAGTAAGTTCTAGTTATTATTTGTTTCTACGCATGGATTCATTCATTCATGGAGTAGTTTTACATACCTACTAAGAACTAGGTAAAGCACAGCTTGAGCTTATGACTTGTTTTCAAACAGGTATCAATTTGCTTGTTTGCAGATTTTATTTCCATGTTTATGTATTCATCCAATAATCCTGAGCTCCTGCTAGCCAGATACTGTACTAACTGTTAGGAATATAGCAGTGCACAAAATAAACACAATTCCACTAATTGCGCTTACAGTGTAGAGGGTGATACAGTAATTTAGTTTGAAAATTACATAAATAAATGTACAATTATAAATTACTTGAGTCTTATGAAAAATAGAAAGAAAATATATAATAGGGGGCCTGATTTTCTGTTTTAGAGAGCTTCTCTGAAGACGTGCAAATTAAGCTTGGATCTAAGATGACCAGAAGTTAATCAGGCAAAGTGTAAAAAGAGCTTTCCAATTCCGGGGAAAAGCACATGTGAAACGCTTGAGACTAGAAGAGATTTAGTGCATTTTGTGAATAAAAAGAAGGCCAACATGAATATGTGGTCAGCAAAGGGAAGAGTGAAATGAGGTATCCAAGAGGCAGGCAGGGGCTAGGTCATGCAGAGCCTGGATGCTATGTTAATGACTTCGCATTGCATCCTAATGCAAAAGGAGATCTGATCTGTATTTTTTACAGATCACTTTGGTTGCATTGAGAAGAAGCCTGGAGGTCAACAGTGGAAATGGTGAGACCAATTAAGAAGCTATTATAGGTGGGAGATGATGGGGGCTTGTATTAAAGTGGTGGAAATAGAAGTAAAGGAAAGTGAATAAATCTGAGATATTTTGGAGATAGAATCAACAGGACTTGAAGATGAATTGAATGGCGGATGTGAGGGAAAACCAAGTAGTAAGGATGACTCTCAAGTTTTTGGCTTGAACAATGCGGTAGACAGGTGTGCCATTTACTAAGTTGAGGAAGTATGGAGGAGGAGCAAAGTGGGGTGAAATTAAGATTTTTGGTATCAATGCACTGGTAGTGACAAGGCCAGTAAAATAGCTGTCTGTGTGTTTTTGTGGTGTATGACCATTTTTCTACAAAGATAAGATAAAGAATAAGGTAATGGAAAAAGAAAAAAGAAGGAGAAAGAAGGGGACCAAATTAGAATAAATCGAAAATAGAATTCCCAAAAGGGGAATGGTGGATGGGGGTTGGGGCCTGGTGCATATCAGAATTAGGGTGTGTAATTTGAAAAAAAAAATTCAACATTGTACTATAATGTTTTTATGTGAAAAATGAATGACTATGGTATTCATGATACAGATGACAGAAAGCAAGCTGAAAAGAATCATATCTGGCAGGTGCACACAGAGGTAAACTCTTATCAGCTACCTATTGGTGAATTTTTCGGGAGGGATTCTTCAAAATCCCCATTGGAGTGGAAGGAAACCAATGTAACTTTTACATTAATAAAAAAGGAACACAGGATAAAAAGAAGAAAAAAAAATTTACTGACACAGAGCCAGAAGAAGGGAAGGAATATGAGAAGTCGGGATGAAGATAGAGAAAGGATAGAAAAAGAGAAATGGGTGGAGATTTTTTTCCAGTGAGCAAAAACAGCTAATGGTCTGCCAGGTCAGTCATTTTCTGGGTTTGAATCCCAGCTGTCACTTACTAGTGGATGATCTTGGACAAGTCAGGCAACTTATCAAGTCTCGATTTCTTCATTTGTAAAACAAAGATAATGATAACATCTACCTCATAAAGTTATTGTGAGGATTAAAAGAAATAATTCATAAGAAGTATTTAGCAAAATGCCTGGCACAGAAGAGCTCAATAAATGTTAGCTATCCTTATGTAGCTGACTGTAGGTACATAATTATTAGCAAGTCATTACAGGTATGTGGCTCTTCTCACTTCCTTAGGGCTATGGTGACTTTGACCTTTCAGCTTTAAAATGGCATAGTTCACTGTATCAACAAATAGTTTTAATGATTTGTTAAAAATATAGGTGGACTTAATGAATATTTATAAAGTATTCTGAAATATTAACTAGACTTTAACTATTGCAAATTAATAAAAATGCCCTAGCTGATTTACATAGTCAAAAATGTGTTTTCTCATTTATTTCTGGAAATGTTAGATGTAATTTAAAATTTGTTATTTAACTCTCCTAGAGAGAACAGTAATTGACTTCTAAACTTATTCTTTCAAAATTTCAAAAAATAAAGATGATATTCTTAGCAGACCCTCTTGATATATCCATCTTCACTCTGAATCATTCTAAAGTCTGTATTTTTTCAGCTCTAACAATATTATGACGATATTCCTGTCTGAAAACATAACTATATAGACACCCCATTCTGTGTAGGAACATTACAATTGGGATCTCTGTTTAGACTGAATTGGAACTACCTTGTGGAACGCTGAATTCTATTTTTCTTGTGTTCCTCTCTGTCCAACTCAGGCTACTATGAAAAGATGAGGTCTTTTTTGTTATTTATCATATATAGGCTTTGGAATACTAACACAGAATTGTGTCCAACTTTCAGACTTAGAATAATTTCGTTACAAAGTTGTTGAAAGACTCAAAACATTCTAAGGTCAAACTTGGACTCTACATTTATTGGCAAGATCATACTGAGGGCAATACCTTTAACCTCTCTGAACCTCTATTTCTTTAAATAGGCTGGGAGCAGTTAAATAAGAGAATATATATATGTACATACATAGCATGATAACACAATATAAACATTAATTTTATGTTCCATGTGGTGAGATGGAACCAACTATTCCTGTAGTTTTGGACAAGTTACTTAATACCTTAAAGATTCAGTTAAATGGTGATATTAATCTAATAATTTAGTTAAAATATTAAATGATAATAGTACATATTTCTTAGGCCATGTTATGCCTGAAGCATAGTAAGCATTTATTAAATATTATTTAAAAATATTCAACAAATGTTCTCTTTCATCCTTCTGTATGAGTGAAATGGTGTTAAGTTCCAAAATTAATTCTTCCGGAAAAATATAATGAATGCCTTATTAAAATGTATAGGAACCAGGAACATGTGGAGCATCATGTGGTCAATGTCTAAGTACTCTGTGATCACTCCAGAGAATAAAACAAAACAAAAAGGCAACGTTCTTAATTTCTCCCATTGCACCAAGGGAACAGCAGAACATCTCTCCACTTTGGGGAAGATGTTTAGTGCAAGAGAAGTGAGCAGAGGCGGATTCTACCCATTTATCCTTGTGGAAGCACATGCAGTTCGAGAAGATGAAGTGAGGAAGCGCATGCAGTACCTGGTCATCTCAGAGTCAGGTAGCAGGCCTAGGTGGTAGTGGGAATAGGGAGCTGAGAGGAGGAAGCTTTTGTCACACTCAACAGGGGAATAGTGCCTGGGAGAAGCAGGCTTATCACATAGTTTGTTCACAGTGCTGTAAACAGGTTCCGGAGGCCTGGTGATACAAGAGGAAGAGAAAGATATGCATGGTTAGTACATACAAGGAACACCTGTACAACCAGTAGCATTTCACCATATGTAAAAGTAAAAACAATACCATTTTTCTTGATTTGTTATTAAAAGAAACCCAATTTTCCACTTGTAACTTTTCTTATAATAAAGACTTTATTCCTCAGACTCTTTTGTGGGTAAAAGTGACCCCATGAAAATGTTCAGTCCAATGTGATGTGAGTGCTCTGAAGTATTTGGTGAACTGGAATAGCTGCTTATAAGGAAGCTCGTTTAGCCAGAATTCTTGAAATTTTATTCTCTCCCATTTCCTCCCTTTACTCGCCTGGAACCCAGACATGATGGGTGGAGCTTCACCGGTCCTCTTAGACCATGAAGCAAACTTGAGGATAAAGCCAAAAAATACACACAGTGGAATATAAAGATAGAACCTGTGTCACTGATAATATGGAGTGGCACTATACCAACTCTGGACTAGCTACCTTTGAATTCCTTCTATGTGGATAAAGATAAACTGTGTTGTTCAAGCTAGGATCATTTTTTTTCTTATATAAATAGGACCTAATATTAACAGATATACTCTACAAAATTTAAGACTGCACATCTAATACAAAGAAATAGTATAAATAGGGCCTACTACAAATGCTAATGTATTTAATTATGTTTGGAGTCCATCTAATACCTTCTGTATACACAGGAAATGTAAAGAATGTTATTTTCTTTCCATATAATTTGGTCCTATGACTATTTGGAGAAATTTCTGCATCTTAATTTGAAAATATTATTATACACAAAATGGTAGCTGATCTAAACTGCCAGCACAGAACCTTAGAAGAAAGGATTCAATGACTTCTTTTAGATCATAAAACATTCTCATGATAATGTCATTTCAGTAACATTGTTGTTTCTGCCTGAGAGGGCTGATCCAATTTTCTCAGTCTGATGTTGACTCTACAGACTAAGAAAATGATGTTTCCAATTTTCTCCTAGTCCTTGTACCTCAGTAGCACCATATTCTGAGTCACATTTTCACAATCAAAGCTGGCTAATGGAGATCTTTTAAAAATTCATGGTTATATTGTATTTAACTGAATTCTTTATTTAGTTTCTCTTTGAAAATATTTTACTTTCTGAAAATTACAATAAATTCAAGCCAATGAAAATGAGATCCTGTATTTTGTCCAGGGTTGAACTCTTGAAACTTTTATTTGAATCTTTTTGGAACCATTTTGTGAATATAATATTATCATTTGATTCACATATTTAATAGATTTGGTGTTTGGAGCAGGCTCTAATACCTTGGATTTTAGAAGAAAGCTCTTATTTCTTTGCTTTCAGTCACCTTCAGGATGATTTCATAGTGGACTGATACTTGCTAAGCTTAATTCTTCACCGTTCAAAGTCTTATCAACACAGAGAAACAGTTACTGATATCGCAGGTTCATTTTACCTTTGTTTCACCTTCTATTTCTTCCCTATTTATTTACTTGTTATTTTGTACATTCACTGGCTAAAGAATAGACATATCAAATCTAGTTTCTTTTGTTGATTGTGAGAACACTTAATATCTCAGAAGATGAGTACATGAAAAGATACCAAAACATAACAAACCACTTGACAAATTTGACAAAGCCTTCTTGCAATATTGACAAAGTTCTCTTGCAGTCAAACAACAACATTAAAAATATCAGTGAAAATCTCCTTTCAAGTGGCATAAAAATGGGGTTCACATTTGAAGATTTTTTTTTTTTTAGACGGAGTCTCACTCTGTCACCCAGGCTGGAGTGCAGTGGCGTGATCTCGGCTCACTGCAAACTCCGCCTCCTGGGTTCACGCCATTCTCCTGCCTCAGCCTCCCGAGTAGCTGGGACTACAGGCACCTGCCACTGGGCCCGGCTAATTTTTTTTTGTATTTTTAGTAGAGATGGGGTTTCACTGCATTAGCTAGGATGGTCTTGATCTCCCGACCTCATGATCTGCCTGCCTCTGCCTCCCAAACTGCTGGGATTATAGGCGTGAGCCACCGCGCCCGGCATATCTAATGGTTTTATTACAGTGCTAGGATTCTGTCATATATTCTATCATATAGTATGTATATTATGTACTAGAGTACAGTACAGTATACAGAAAGTACAACATAGGCTACAATCTGAACACAGAAATGGCACATAGTAGGTATTTGGTAAATGTTTCTTGGAATGAATAGATAATTTCTTTTTTCTTTTTTGTTTCTTTTTTTTTTTTTTTTTTTTTTTTACCATTCTTTGCTGAGGGAAATTTTTAAAAACCTTCTGGTTCTTTCAAGGGAGCCATGAGTTACTCTAAATTTTTCAGGCCATTATAAATTCTCACAGATTATACCAGAAGAACCAGAATCCCAATGTTATCACGAACTGAGTGGCATTAAGTACTTAATTAAAGCATGTGTGCATGGTTCATCTGCCCTCAAAGGGATAGGTTTCTTGTGCGTTTGAGTTTAGCCACTGAAATGCCTGCCCATAGTTCCTGTGAGAGTCACTCCAATGGGCACAGTGGGCTCCTCACAGACTTCTCGGCCCTGGGTTCCAGAAGGCCTAATACTGAGAGCCAGCATTCTTAGTCTTTCCCTGCAGTTATATTCTGTGTGACCTCTCCCCATTAGACAAACAAGAAATGCCATTTTATAAACCATCACTGGAATCTGGGTGGCAGAACAGATGCCACTATCACTTCCCATTTAGTTGGTAAGGAAATGCCAAGGGGAAATGACTTTTGGCAGCGTGAATCAGCCAGTCATAATTGAAAGGGCCTGCTTATCCTATTATAAACTGCCAGAATGGCCTAGGTCAGAAGGTAGTGAATATGAAAATCCAACTCAAGAGGCCTATCTGTGGATGCCCGCAGAGGGAGGGAAAAGTATTTGAAGATATTGGTACAATCTCTAAGTGAATGTATAAACAAATCATTTATCTTGCTGTCCATTTATAAAGAGCCATAGATAATGACCTTATAGCTCATCTGCTGAGCCATCAGCATTTATTTGCACATCTATGGGTTTATAATTGCAGGTTCTTATAGCATATAATTAGCACACCCTGGCCCTTGGTGATCTCTCTTTTCTCTGAACTCCATTAGCACTTGCTATTTGTTCTATTTCCTTGTCATTTTTAATTGCTAATCCACAATACTGGTGTATGTTGGAGGGAGGTGCTTCATCTATACCTTTTTCTTAGGAAAACTACCTTGCCTATAACTGCTCCTTCCCATTTGGACCACTTGCCACTATCAAATTCAGTTTCCTCCCTAAACAAAGCAGTTTAGACCATTGGATTAGGATTGGGCCCCTCACCTTGCAAGCATGATCTGTATGGTGGGGCTCAAACAAAAGAAAGAAAGAAAAAAAAAAAAAGGCCTAGGCCATTTGGATTCTCCTACGGAAGGTGAATAATGTGAATAAAGGAGAAAAAATTATCAGTTAACAGAAAAAGGAAAAGATGCAAACACAGAGAAGGTAGCCGTAGCTGTGTCCACTAATTATAGAGCACAGGAGTGAAGCTCTATCAAATTTGGTTGCTAAAATGTCTAGAGGTTCCTTGAGTCCAGAATAACTGTCTGGGTTCATTCTTACAGCGGGGTTACGAGAGCTCATGCTATTGAATTTCTTTGATGATTCCCATATGACATTAGTTGTCAATCAACTACCCATCTCCCACCCTGTTCCCTTATTGGAAGTTAGATCTGATCTCATGTTTGCAATCAGTACAGTGAAAATAAAACAGGCACCTTGTTTATTTTCACATCTCTTTCACATCACCTCAACTAGACTATGCCTCCCAAAGCCAACAGACAAAACCTTGGGCCTCTATGTAATTACATAGTACCTGAGATTAATACCAGACTGACTCTATCTTTAAAAGTTTGATATTTTGTTCATTATAAATTCTTTTGCATTAATTTTATTTTCTAAAATATTTCATCAAAGTATTTTTGTCTTAATTGCTGTTTCTTGGTGTCCCCTTAAATTTTGCACCCTACGTGAGTACCTCACCCACCTCACTATAGTCCCTGCCCTGTATCAGAGATAATAAATGTTTAAGACAGTGATAATAATGACTGTGATTGTAAATAGTCTTCATCTGTGTAGCACCTAAAGCTACAAGGTCAAAGGAATATGACTCTCTTCTCTTAGAGGTAACAATGAGAGTGACTTACACTTTATTGAGTTTTCTAACTCCCTACCAAAGAGCTCTCAAAGCCTTCAGGCTGTCTCAGGCAGGGACCTCACCTCATTGCACTGTCTTTATTAATTCACAATGCTCTCTCCTTCTCTAGAATATTAGACCCTGGAGGATCAGGACCAAATCTCATGTGTCTTTGTTTCCCCATTACTTTCCTGAATGCAAGAATGTATTACTGAAGTACTGTCATAGAAAATGAAAGGAACTGTGAAATGAAAAGTGATCAGTACCTTTTATTCTCTTTTCCTGAGCCAGAACTAAAAGGGGACACCTAAAATTACAAAAAGATGGATTTGGGTCATATATGTATATGATTTTGAGCATAAATTTCTTCATCATATAGACTGATATGGCTAAATCTGCAGAACTTTCAGATTCTCCAAAGGTTATCCTGCTATGGTTTTCTTGGGTTGCCCTAATGGGAGGGGGGCATCCAACCGCATGCCCTGTATTTGCAGAATATAGAACCAAACTGCATTAATTATAGCAGCTGAGACATCAAGGGCTCAGATGACTAAGTATCTAATATATTGCCAGACATCATTTGAGGAAAAAGGACTGTAACTTTAAAAGGGTGCCTCATGCTCCTCTTTATAAATAATACACTGTTTATTCGGCCAAGGATTTGGAAAAGTATAAGAGGATTGAATTCCAGTCCTGGGCTAATAGCTCTTAAGGGTGGGATTTTGGGAAGCGCTAAAAGTAATTAGGGGATAAAAGAGAATTAGTATCAGGTTGTGAACTATGTGGCTCAACATGTGAAATGACATTATAAAAATGGTTAAGAAAGAGGCTGATTTCTCTTATACTGAATTTTAAGGAGAAAAGTATTAGTCACTTGATTAAGATGTTACATAGGCCTTAAAGTATGATATAGAGACATCTGGGGAGGGATTGAGCTAGGTGATTTGTAAGAACCTATTCGCTCCCCTATTTCCAAGCACCATTGAATTGGGCACTGAAGAATTTCCACGGGGGCAGTTGGAGTAGATACCTATTTGCGCCACGCTTACTTAACTCTTCCAAATCTTAGCTTTCTCATTTATAGACCTAAAATAATATTTAAAAAGACTTTTCTGTATACCAGAAAAATTATAAATTGCAAAATTATGCACAGACCTAAATTATTATGAGCACCATGTTAAGTACAAGCAAACCAAACTAGGTTTAGATCTGGCTCTTCCAAATTCTACCTTGTATGACCTTCTGCTATTTCTTAACACCCTTACCTGGAAAGTGGGAATAGTAATATCAACCTGAAGATGATTGTGAGAAATAGGAAGAATGTGCATAAAGCACTTAATTCAGTCCGTGGCACTTACTCAGAGCTCACCAAAAAGGAGACATTATTATTATCTTGATTATCACTCTTACACGCTCGAGCTCACAAGGATGCATAACCTCAGAAAATGTTGGTCCCCTTTGTGAGAATTCCTACAAATAATATTCTTCACCCACTCACTCAGAATCAGTCAGTTCACACAACAGCACTTTCATGTAATGTGAATTCTCTACAAGAGTGTTGAACAAAGGAAGTAACAATCGATGGCTTTTAGTCTCGCAAAAGGTACTGCACAGGTGCTTTCTAAAGACTCACTTTTGCTCTGTATATTTAAAAGGTAATTGATCCTCTTTAATAGCCCTGGAGGTTGATGATCACTTTCTCTGAACTTCTCAATTATTTTCACTGCCCCTAACAATACAGCAGCCCCAACTCTAATGCCCAATTTGTACCTGGATCTTTATAATGGTTTGCTTTCCCGTATGGTTCACAGCTGTGGTGTCACATCAGATTGTTGGGTCATAAGTAATTTGTTATTAATAATAGTTTAGGTACCACAGTCTGCAAATACTTACTATTTAAAAGTAGAAATTAGAATTGGTTCACTATTTTGTCAATGTAAACATCACTCTCAGTTATATTTTGCTGTGTTTATTGAGGAGTTTATTGGAAGATTGAGGAGAGAAAGGGCAGAGTAAGAGCTGCATCATTTAAAGTTGTTTTGAATATTAAGATGTTTTATTTCCTTAAAAAATGTTTGGGTTTCAACAAAATTAGGTTCTCTCATGGCAGTGGGTTGTAAATGGGTTATGGAGTGTTTCATTGGAATAAGAAGTTGAATATTAATGACCTTGACAATGGTGATTGTAACAAAAGGTAGAGGGATCTCTGTTTTTGGTATTGGGTGAGGGTGTCCAGTTATAGTAGTATTTTTGTGGCTTTCTGAAAGATGTTTAAACAAATATTGTCTAAGAGTCACAGGGTCAATATTATGGCCAGATCAAGGCCTTTGAGACATGGATTTGAATTATTTGAGGAAGGTTCAATATGTCCTATACTAGTGTTTAAACTCTTACACTTTTGCAACCCTGCTTTTAAAGACTTCGTATGATTTTTAAAAATTTTTTAATTGAACTCATAGGATAAATATAGATCTACAAAATGTCAGGTTAATAGTTACTAAGAATCATGATGGAAAAAAAATTAAGCATGAAATAAATAGGAGAAATCACATAAAAGATGAGAGATTTGACTACATAAAAATTTGAAACCGGCCAGGCGCGGTGGCTCACGCCTGTAATCCCAGCACTTTGGGAGGCTGAGGCGGGCGGATCACGAGTTCAGGAGATCGAGACCATCCTGGCTAACATGGTGAAATCTAGTCTCTACTAAAAATATAAAAAATTATCCAGGCTTGGTGGCGGGTGCCTGTAGTCCCAGCTACTCGGGGAGGCTGAGGCAGGAGAATGGCCTGAACCTGGAAGGCGGAGTTTGCAGTGAGCCGAGATCATGCCACTGCACTCCAGCCTGGGCGACAGAGTGAGACTCTGTCTCAAAAAAAAAAAAAAAAAAAAAAAAAAAATTGAAACCACTGAAGCAAGAACTCATAAACAAGCAATAAGCTGGGGAAAACATTTGCTCAAATATATTTAACAATATTTTAAAGATGCTCCTACAACTCAATAAGAAATGCAATAACATTTTAGTAGAAAACAAAGACAATTAGTATCCAATTACAAGAGAAAATACATGACAAATACACGCACACATATAAATATTTAACCTCACTAGGAATAAAAATAACACAAATTAAATGATACATCCCTTTTACCTATTTTTAAAAAAAGGATCTTGAAATTGACAAATCACAATTTAGTTTTGGTATGTTGAAATAGACACTATATTGCTGGTGCTATGGAGTGTAAAACCGCCTTAAAACATTTCAAGAAAGCAATTTGGCAATATATTTCAGGAGTTTTAGAAGTAATCCTGTCTTTTGGTTCAGCAATTCTACTCTAGTATGTTATCTGAAGAAGAAAATAAAAAATATGTACAAAGGTTTCTATAGAAGGAAAGTCATTGTGGTTTGTTATAACAGCAAAACAGAATAAAACAAAACAATCAAAATGTCCAGCAAGAGAAGGGTATGGAATACAAGATATATTCACATGATGGTTTATTGCTTAACCATTAAAGTTAATATTCATAAAACATTTTAATGAGACAGGAAAATGCTTTATTTTATAATGTTGAATAAAGTGGAATACAAAATTGTATATGGGGCTGTGGGGACAGCAGGAAGTGAAAACACCTAATTCTCTTACCATTTCAGAGAGATACTGGGTTAAGAATATATGAAAGTAAACACTGTGGAGAGTAGCAATTCTAGTGCAGGTTTGAAAGAGGGTGAAAGGGTGAAAGAGGGTGAAAAGGGAGAAAGAGAGTGAAAGGGGTGAAAGAGGACTTTCTAGAAAGTGGTAACAGCACATGCAGATTTAAAGAGGAATCTGCAAACATGTTCCATTTAGGGAGTTTGTTAATGGTTTGAGTAGATGACAAAATTGAAAAGTTAGGCAGGTCTTGAGTATAATTTTAATATCCATAGTTGATAAGAAGTTATGGAAGATAGTATTCTTCCTACTAGTTGGAATTAAATGAGTACAATCATTTTGGCTATTCACTTGTACATTCATTCATTCCACAAATATTTACCAAAAACCTACTTTGTGGCAGGTATATAGTAAAACAATTTAAAAAATGGTCCCTTTGTTTGTTGAACAAACATTTTGTTTGTAAGGAAATCTGATTGCAGGAACAGAGACTTATTTAATTTACTTTACGTAACAAGACACATGTGCATAGAAACCCAGAAAAAGCTGTGTGATAAATATGGAAGAGTGAGATCTAAGGAGCTGGATCTTTACAGCTTTCCCTTCAAGATAAGGCTGTTTCTTTTGTGCTACTTGTTCCTTCTGTCTCAAATCACCACTTTGACCTCTAATTTATAAATGAGATACTTTCTACCTGATAGCTTCTTGCCCTCAGTTTCTGTTCTGTAATGACATCAGCTGGCATTAGACTCACAATGGATCATCGGGCCTCCTTTACATCATAAATCACTAGCTTCCCCTTTCACTGATCGTTGCCTTGGTTGGACTGCTTTTCAATTAAACATTCCTAACTGAGTATTTGTTGGACTTAGTACACCTTTTTGAGTAAACCACCTTATTGGTTACTTGTTAGCCTCTGGCCTGGCATCCTTTGGGCCAAGTACACTTCCTGTCTATTCAGCTCTCGCTAGCAGATGAGTGACCTGGTCTTTATGAGTTTGGTTTGCTTTTTCAGCAGACCTGTGGGCAGGGCACAATTGTTCAAGCTGGGTATCCCACTGGTATTTTCAGGTTTGTTCTGTTGAGTATTCTCCCCACATCTTCACATTCTTAGCCAGTACTATGAAACCACAGTGTAGAGAAAAAAAGCAAGGCCATTCCTTTTTGAGAAAAATTTGGAAATAACAAAAGAGAAAGGGAAGTGTGAGGAACATTACAAAGGCCCCCAAAGAGAAGGTCTGAAGCTTAATATCACCTACAATTTCTTTCTTTTTATCATGGTGTTAAAATATAATATTACAGAATAAATACTCTACCTCTAAAATAATTCTTTTCTTTCCTCAGAGGTTCGAGGATGATTGACATTGTTAACACCTAAAGTTGCCAAATCTGATAAAGCTTTGCGTTTTAAAATTCACATCCCCACAAGAATTTCTGAATATATTTAGCAAAATCACATTTTCTAAAGTAGAATTCAAAACGTTTATTCATCTATATACTTCTGTAGGCCAATTTTCCATTACTAAGACAAACTCTACTGGGGGGAAGTCTCTTATACCTTTAACTGAATAGATGCTACGATTGAATATAACAGCATCTTCCTAGAAGGCAAAATAATGTTCAGATATAATTCTCTACTTGTGAACAGGAAGGATAAGGTGGCTTTAATTGAATCACTTAAATGGATTTCTTTCACATTCCTTGGAAGAGGTACATTTCCCTCTGTTTCATGCGGCTGTTTCCATTTAGTCTTCTGTGCCTGTTACTGTAAACAGGTTATGAAGATTGTTTGGTGGCCATGAGGGAAGGATAAGACATGCATAGGAACAGAGAGTGTTGTAGCACTGCCTTGCTCTCTTTAGAGAAGGCTCTTTGCTAAGAAGCACCTTTACTAGGATTTCAGACCAAGACAAAGACGAGGTCATAAATCCCCTTGAGCTGATGTTTCACATCCTACTAAAATTTACATATATTGGTCCTTTCTTCCACCCCTAAACATTAGAAAGTCCCTGGTTTTTATCAGGGTCTAACTCCTACTTTCTCCATAAAGTCTTTAGAGTACACCTGATTGTAGATTTTTCTCTCTTCTTAACTCCCATACAGTATTTCTTCATGATTGCCACTTACTTTTGTACTTTGATGTATTTTAAATAATAATAACAACTCACATATATCTTGAGAACTTACTATAAGGCTGGCCCTGTGCTACATATGCTTTATATATCCGATGTTATTAATCCTCCCATGAAACCTAAGACATATGCAATACTATTATCTGCAAAGGTTGGCATTAACTTGCCCCTGCTCACATACCTGACTTGTGAGTGGTAGGGCTGGGCTTTGAAACCATATTGTCTGGGTTCAAACCACTAAGTGTTTTGTTGTCATTGTTTTAAACACTTTCTGTAGCATATACTTGCCCTCAGTGATCCGATTATATTTCTTGGTCATAATAGCAATTATAGCTCCTATTTTAAAGGCAATAGAAAATAGGACAGAGAAAACAAACTGTGAGTCTGACTATCTAGATTCAAGTCCGGCCCTATTCCTTTAAGACATGTGATCTTGGGCAGGTTGTTTACTTCTATGCCTTAGTTTCCTCCCCTAACCCAGGAATAGTGCTTGGCTCTTAGGGCCTTATGAGTATTAGATGAAATGATGCATGAATAGCACAGCACTTGGAAGACAATCAGTAAATGTTTTGACTACTATAGATATTTAAATAGGAAACCTGGCTGTAGGCCATTTGGTTTATACATCTCTCTCTTGTCATGTCTGTGGATGTGAATTCATTCATGAGAGATGATTTCCTCTTATGAGGACAAAACCATGTTTCTGGCCATGTCTAGGGTTGCAAGATTTAGCTAATAAAAATATAGGATGCCCCAGTTACATTTCTATTTTGGAAACATAACAAATAATTTTTTAGTATAAATATGTGAATATTACATGAGGCACACTTATACTGAAACTTATTCATTGTTGATTATTATTTAAATTCAAATTTAACTGGGCATCCTTATTTGGCAATCCGCCAGCCCCATCACCTTGCAAACTCCCCTGCATTGCTAGTAAGCTGCCTTCCAGCATATACATTTACTCTGTAATAAAATTTACTTGTTTACTCTGACTTTCCCTTTAGTTTGCTATGTTCTTTTATTTATTTTTAAAATTTATTTATTTAATTAATTATTATTATTTTTTTTGAGACAGAGTCTTGCTCTGTCACTCAGGCTGGCTGGAGTGCAGGGTCGCAATCTCAGCTCACTGCAACCTCCGCCTCCTGGGTTCAAGTGATTCTCCCATCTCAGCCTCTCAAGAAGCTGAGATTACAGGCGTGTGCCACCATGCCTGGCTAATTTTTGTATTTTTAGTAGAGACACAGTTTCGCCATGTTGGCCAGTCTCATTTTGAACTCTTGACCTCAGGTGATCCACTGGCCTCAGCCTCCCAAAGTGCTGGGATGACAGGTGTGAGCCACCACACCCGGTCTGCTATGTGCTTTTAAATCAACATATGTGCTTAATTTTGTATTTTCAGTGCTCATTAAGATGTCTCTATTTATATCTATCCCCATAAACACATCTATACTCAAATCTATACATAAGCATGCAGATAGATAATTTTAAAATAAAAGTTGCTCATATTATACATATTACGCCACTGCTTTTATTTTTAAAATTTCACATTGGATATTAGACGTTTTTCTGTGTCAGTACACATGTCACTGGCTACCTTTTCTTAAATGGCTGCAAAAACACTCTCCACACACTGGTGGTGGTAGTATAAACTGCTGAACCTACAGTTCAGAATTGTTACTTCCAGAAATCTGTTCTACAAAACTGAGTACAATAGGTGTTCACAGAATTGTCACTGTCACAGCATTTGTAGAAACAAACCACTGGAAAAAATATTTATGTTCATTAGTGTTGAATATAGTTTTAATGTAGTCATTAAAAACATTCCTGTGTAAGTAAATTTGATGACATATAAAGACAGCCACAAGATATTATTAAGTGAAAAAAATTCATTAACATTGAATATAGTTTTAATGTAGGCATTAAAAACTTTCCTATGTAAGTAAATTTGATGACATATAAAGATAGACACACCATATTATTAAGTGAAAAAATCTGGTTAAAATAATATATATACAGTTTGATTCAGTTTTTGTGAATAATAAAAAATATTAAGTATGATCCCAATTTTACTTAGTAGAGAATGAGATTAAAAGGAGTCTAGAAACATATGCCAGGGAATTTGTTCAATATCATTTATGAATAATATACCTATGTAAAATTTTTATTTTCTCCCACTATTTCATGTTTTCTAAATGACATTAAGAATTATTAATGATATAAGCTGAGCAATAGTTATAAATCTGTATATATAGTTTTGATGCCAATTTTGTAAGAGGCATATCTGTACATCTGTAGGTTAATATGGAAAAGTTACCAACATGTTAATAGTGCTTTATCTGAATGGCGGGATTATGGGTACTTTTGATTTCCTTACATATATTTTTTTGTATTTTAAATTTATTTTTTTAAAATATTTTTTGTACCCCGTAAGGGGATAGATCTTGAATGTTATCACCACATACACAAAAAAGGTAACTATGTGAGGTAATGAATATGTTAATTAGCTTGGTAGCGGTAATCATTTCACAATGTGATATGGTTTGATTGTGTCCCCAACCGAATCTCATCTTGAATTCCCATGTGTGGTGGGAGGGACCCTGTGGGAGGTAACTGAATCATGGGGGAAGGTCTTTTCCATGCTGTTCTCATGATGGTGAATAAGTCTCAAGAGATCTGAAAATTTTATAAGGGGGAGTTTCCCTGCACAAGTTCTCTCTCTTTGCCTGCTGCCATCCTTGCCTTCTGCCATGATTGTGAGGCTTCCCCAGCCACGTGGAACTGTAAGTCCATTAAACTTCTTTCTTTTGTAAATTGCCCAGTCTTAGGTATGTATTTACCAGCAGTATGAAAACGGACTAATACACAGTGTATACCTAACAAAACATCAAGTTGTACACCTTAAATATATAAAAATTTGTCAATTATACCTCAATAAAGCTGGAGGAAAAAACTATTTTTTCTTTTAAATCCAGGGGAGGACTGTTAGGGATATGTATTGGGTACTTTTCAATTCAGCCCCAAAGATCTACACATTCTTAACCCAGAAACAGAAAATACATATTTTTTCAAATTAGTACTGCTTCTTTATTAATGAGCAACTTTTATTTCTATGTAGTGCCTAGGTACTAACTAACATGGCATTATGAGAATAGCGAAAGCTCATTATAAATAACTGGTTATGACTAACAAGATGGCTTAACTGGTATCACCATATTTGCTATTTAAATTTGTCAATCTCAAATGTCTTCAGTTATGCAAATATATTCTGTTACTAACAAGATTCTACTTAAAGTTTAGTCTACTTCGGGGAAATTATGTGCTAGCTACAGCCATTTTATAGAAAAGACGACACAAAATTAAAGCAAATTTACAGCAAGTGTAGTCTTTTTTTACTGGTGCATCTATTCACTCAACATATTTACTGCCCTTAGAAAACACACTGGGAGGCTATGAACATGGTGGAAAGAGCACAAGCTTTTGGGCTAGAAGATCTGGGTTCAAATACTGTTCTTCCACCTATCTGTGTGACTACAGGGAAGCATCTCTATTGCCTGAATCTTGGCTGCCTTATCTGGAAATGGCTTTTTAAGATCTACCTTATAGGACTGCTACAGGATTAAATGAGATAATATACGCAAAGCCTTCATAAATCACCTGCCATGTGGTACATACTCAGGAAACAACTATATTTATGTACCAGATACTAACCTAGGTGATATGGAAGATAAAAATCTGCTCTTGACATAAATTCTTCCCTCAACCATTACTTCGTCTTGGAGATGTGTGTATGTATTGACAAAATAAAGCTAAAAATGACTAAGCATTATGGGAGGGAAATAGACACTCTTCCGCCACTGACAAAACACATTCTTAAGGCAACCATACATATGGCTTTCCCATTTATGCTCTTTTAAACTCTCAGAAATCACCACTAAAGAATGTATTCATATAATCAAACACTGCCTGTTCCGCCAAAACCTTTTGAAAAGTAAATAAATAAATAAGAGCTGTTTTCTTGTACACTGTTGGCCAAAGTCTTTCATGCAGGTTGAGTAAGATCACAAATTAAACTGAGGGACAGGTGACTAGTCATGAAGCCCAACAAAGGCAGCATTAATTGCCTATTGTGAGGATCTAGACAAAACTGTGCTTTATTACCGATCCTGACTGGCCCAGTACAGCCAATGGAAGTCAGAGGTGCTGTTAAGTGAACTACTGGAATGAGGACACAGGGAATAACAGAAGTAGATGGAAGAGATTTTTTAAAAAGACTAGCAATAGAGCCAAACCTTCTGTCTATTATATCTAACCAATCCGGAATAGATTCAACAGATGAGAGAAGTTTTAGGACAATACATTCCAATCACAGCTTAGATAGACACCAGGCAACAAAACTGCTAGAGAGTTGTAATAAGAGCCAGGCACAGTGAAAAGTAATGGTCAAAATATCAAAGAGCCAATGGACTCCACAGAATCTTGAGGTCAGCCCAGAATACGTCCATGCAGCAGGGTGGTATACAGAATACAGAATTTGGAGCAAAGTCACCCCATATTCTTCCCTTTTGTCTCCTTAAGAAATATTCTATAAAATCTATGTGATTTGCCTAAAATCTGGAATTGGGTTTTTTAGATGGTGAAGTAGAGGAGGGAAATGGTTGAATTCTAGATTATTACAAGAATGGAGGGTCCCCAAATTTCTCAGTCACTATATGGTCACAAATATCATCACTAATCTTTACAATGACAAACTTTCACGGTGGATATTACATATAGCTTTTGCATAATGGTGGCACATGGTGGTGCATGCCTATAATCCCAGCCACTCGGGAGGCTGAGGCTCGAGAATCGCTTGAACTCGGGAGGCAGAGGTGGTAGTGACCCAATATTTCATCATTGCACTACAGTCTGGGCAACAGAGGGAGACTGTCTCAAAAATAAATAAATACATAAATAAATGGGAGGGAGTAGGATACTTGAAATATTAATGTGTGTTTTGAGCTTCCTGTTTTTTCTTCCCAAGTGTGAAGCAGATAACCAGACCTTTATATTCCCTTGCCTCAGTAGAGATCTGTAATACAGGAAGAAAAGCAGAATTTTCCCAAAGACTTATCTCTTCCAGATTTTCGTTCCTCAAAAATCTGAGCTCCTAAACTGTTGATGCTCAGGGTGAGCTCTGAGAGAAAAGGCAGGCAAGATAGAGCCTATTATTATATATTTGGATTTAAAGAAAATAAAATAATGCTCTGTCAAAATGTATTTATAGAGTAAAGTGCATATCTGCTACAGGTGTTTTTAAATAGCTGACACCTTTAGTTATAAAATCTAAACACTGCTGTACAAATTCTGTTTGGTAACACTTGCTCAAGAGCAATGATTTTCTTTGCACATTATCACTAGTAGTCTCAGTGGTTTAGGGTCGTCGCTATTTTAATGAAAATTTACCCTATGAGAGAAATGCCTCTGTGTGTGTGTGTGTGTTTTCTAATGTGCTTTTACTTTTTACATTTTGCTTTTACTTCTGGTAACATGATTTGCCTTCTCTCTTTCCTTCTTTCCTTCTTTCCTCCCTTCCTCCCTCCCTCCCTCCCTTCCTTCCTTCCTTTGTTCCTTCCTTCCTTCCTTTCCTTCCTTTCCTTCCTTCCATTTCTCTTTCTCTCTCTTTCTCTCTCTCTTTCTTTTTTTTTTTTTTTTTTTTTTTTTTGACAGAGTCTCACTCTGTCGCCCAGGCTGGAGTGCAATGGCACAATCAAGGCTCACGGCAACCTCTGACTCCCAGGTTCTAGCAATTCTCCTGCCTCAGCCGCCCGAGTGGCTGGGATTACAGGTGCCCACCAACACTGCTGGCTAATTTCTGTATTTTTAGGAGAGATGTGGCTTCACCATGTTGGCCAGGCTGGTCGAACTCCTGACCTCAGGTAATCTACCCGTCTTGGACTCCCAAAGTGCTGGGATTATAGGCTCGAGCCACCACACCCAGCCAACTTCTGCTAATATGATTTTCTGAGGTCAAAGACACAATGAATTTAAGCCAGTGATTCCCAAATCTATCTGTGCATCAGAATCACCTGTGGATATTTTAGTTCTGTTTTTGACACTTATGTCGCACTTCCACCCTGAACATCCAGATTTGGTAGATCTGGCATGGGGCTAAGGACTCTGTTTTTTAAAGAGATTTCACAGGTGACTAATGGGCTATCAGATTTGAGAACTACAATTAGACCTGCTCTTTTTGAAAAAGGTCTGAAATAGTCACATTTTTGAATGACATTAACTCTTTTGGTACTATAGAATACAAATTATTGTGCTAACTTATTTTGACTTAATTATATTCCATGGATAAATGTTAATATTTGTAGAGTGTAAATATTAAGTTCTTTTTTCAAGGGAAGATAAAAAATAGTGACTTTCATTATTTCACTGCTGAATACACACACGTGCACACACACATAATGCTTTAAAAATTTTTGTAAGCAGAATTTAAACAAATATTTCTCTCTAACCTGCAGAAAACAATGGTTCTGGGGATAGCTCTACCTTGCTTTAGTCAGACAGACCACATTCTCACTGTGAGTGCCACAATCAGTTGCAACTCCTACATAGTTTCCCTTAGTTCTCATAAATTTAAATTCAGTATAATCTTATTAGAGCTACTGTCAACATTATATGGATTTAGATGTATACTCTGTATGAAACTTCGACAGTATATGATCCAAGCTAATATTATGCAGTGAAGCCATGGAATTAATGCCACTCCAAGGAACTGGAAAGCATCATGATAGATGTTGCTATGCCTATATTTAATTTCTGTGCTCATATAATGATGGTCTACAAAAATAACTGCTGCATTTACTTTTTAAAGTTTATGATGCCTGAATAGGAAATCTGAATATTTGGGGAATGCAAATATTTGTGATTACTCAACATTCTAGATTTTTTTAAAGTTTTGTAATGAATAATCAGTTTCTCTAACACATAGACTTTTCTTTTTGCATGACTTTTACAATTAGGCCTGGTTTTTGACAGATTCTTCTTAATTAACATCAATATATGTTTTTAAATGAAATTGAAATATAGAGAAAACATCACTGAATCGATATAAAGTCACAAAATCTATTCTTAATACAGGTATAAGTGTAGTGTAAATGTATGTTTTATTAGGCTAGCTGGAAGAGTATTTCCCCCGCATTCACTTCTTAACCTCACTCTACCACTCCCAGCTAGCTCAACTATCATCACAGCGGAAGCCAGTCCTATAATCACTATGGTATCCTGGACTAAAAGTCAACGTTAATAATAATAATGGCCACCCTGCATGTAGCTCATTTTGTGCCAGGCTCTGTTTGAAGTGTTTTACATGGATTAATTTATTTAATCCTGATAATAACCCATGGCATAGGCAGGGATGGGGAAACTGAGGCACAAAGAAGTTACATAACTCATCCAGAGTCAAATAGCTAGCAAATGGTGAGCCCAGAGTCTTTTGAGTCTAACATCTGTTCTCTTAACCAAGATGTTATCCTCCTTCTGGCTTCTGGCTTCTGAGTTAGTCACTTTTTCTAACTGTCAAAGGTGAAATCATGGAATCTATCATCTCAGGTTCCAAATCTGTACAATAGATATAATGGCATCTCTCTGTCCATTTTGTATAAAGTCATAGGAATTAAAATGAGAAACAGGAAAGTATCTGTGCAGTACTAGATAGCTGTGACAGTTTACTAATACTATTATAAATTCAGAGCAAGGCTTCACAAAATTGGCTTTGAAATCTTTGACTATCACATTTATTTCAGCTATT
The DNA here is from genome assembly GCF_028885655.2 of Pongo abelii. Taxonomy (NCBI): domain Eukaryota; kingdom Metazoa; phylum Chordata; class Mammalia; order Primates; family Hominidae; genus Pongo; species Pongo abelii. The sequence continues at coordinate 86,127,937 of NC_071994.2, forward strand.
TCGTTTTGCCTTCATCTCTTATCTCAAGGTGGAAAATGAGACTTTAGAAAAAGATTAAAGCAAAACAAAAAATAAAATCTCAGGTTCCAATGGATCAGTTGATAACATTCCCATTAGGAAGGAGTATACATGAGAAGGGACTCACATTGTTCTACTTCAAGGTCAATCCAATTTTTTTAAAGAAAACCTAGGATGTGGGTGGATATTTAAATGTTTACATGCAGTGAGACACCCTCACAACCATGCTAAGTTCTTTCAGCAAATGCTCATTAAGGCAGCCACATGGCGTCTGATGTAATGGCCAGAATGACAGGCATTAAGGACGGACTCCCCACCTGGCACTCCATGGAAGTTGATTGCTTTCCGGAACAGGTTGTGTTTCTGGGAGGAGGCAACCACATAAAACTTTAGTTCTACCTTTCCGAGTAAAAGAGAAACCAAGACTAGCTTGAAACAGAAAATTCTAGAAATCTTAAAGTTAATCATGCTACCTATGTAGTATTGGAAAAAAAAAAAAGCCATACTTGAGTTGGTCTGATTCTTGATCTTGTTATATACCAACTGCATGTTAATAGCATAAAGATACGGATTTTGGAGCCCAACTGCCTATGTTTAGACACCAGCTTTGCTCATTACTAGCTATGTAGGCAAGTACTTAACTGCTCTGTGCCTAGATTTCATCTGTAAAATGGGAATAAAAATAGGATTTACCTCATGGAGTGATGAGAAGGTTAATGGGTTTATATACATAGAGTGTCTAACACATTGTTATGCTAGACAAATACTTATCTTTTTCACTAATCTTTCTTGCTTCTGCTTACTCATGCATAAAGTGAAAATAATAATACCAATCTCAAAAATTAATTGAGATATTTTATGGAAAATACTTAGCATAGACTGGCATATATATGGTAGAAATTCAATAAATGACAACAATTATTAACATTAATTCAAAATGAATTTTTACATTTTTTCTAATATTGTTGTCCCCATGGTCTCCAGTGTTGATTAGAAATAATTTACAAGACAGTATGAAATATTCTTTTTCTCTAATGGGTTTAGAAGCACCGTAGAAACCAAGTAAACTAACTGAGATTGTAGATTAAATGTGATAATATATGAAAGGTATCCAGCATCAAGCAGATCTCAATAAATGGTGTTCCTTTCCCATAGCTCTTTAAGATTCAATACCATGTTGTATGTGATAACTACACAAATAGGTTTTAAATCTAATGATCTTTTCCCTTCCTTACCCCCATTTTCTTGGATTAATGTCTTTTTAGATTATCAACAATAAAAAATAAGAATTGTTGCACCTATGAGGATGGGGAAGGAAGAAGCAATTTAACATATGTTAAATGCCAATTATTTGATTTCCATATGGTATCTCTATTTTTCAACACTACCCTGCCAACTAAGTTATTATCTCTTAGTTACAGGTAAAGAAACCAAGGGATAAATAGTCCAAAGTCATAGAACCATTTAATGGTAGAGCCTTTAATTAATCTTTAGCAAATTTCTAGGATAAAATGTAGTATTATTAACTATAGTCACCATGCTATATATTAGATTTGTAGCATTTACTCATCCTGCATAACTGAAACTTTGTATCTTTTGACTAATATCTTCATGTTTCCCCCTTGACATGTGCCTAGACTTATCCAGTTCCAAAAGTCATGCTATTTCCTTCCACTTACCTTCCTGCCTCTAAAGAAATAAATATCTTAGAAATACTAGAATTGAAAAAAAATGAATTACACAAGATTGTGGGTAGGGCCTTCAATAATGGACCATTAAAAACAACTGGGATTAATCATCATAAGTTTTATAAGTTATAATTTGGAGACTAGTTCCCAGATGTTAAGCCTAATCTATTTACCTCTTATTTTCTATATGGACTATACAATTAATATAATGTTTGATCTCTTGTAGCTTCCATCACTTACCAGCTGAGTCAGCCTTGGGTTAGTCAACACCAGCTACCTCATGTGTAAAAGGGGGTAATTATAGCTGCCTCCTGGAATTACTATGCAAATTAACCAAGGTATATCAAAGCACTTTGTAACTGAAAGGTATTACACAAATATCAGTTATTACTATTACCATAATTCTTATGAATTCTAAGAAGTATTTAATTAATATCTGCTCATAACTGAGGATGTTCTGGCCCTGAATATTGTTTGTAAAAAATACAAGCAAACGGCCAGGTGCAATGGCTCATGCCTGTAATCCCAGGACTTTGGGAGGCTGAGGTGGGTGGATCACTTCAGGTCAGGAGTTTGAGACCAGCCTGACCAAAATGGTGAAACCCTGCCTGTACTAAAAACAGAAAATTAGCTGGGCATGGTGGTGCATGCCTGTAATCCTAGCTACCTGGGAGGCTGAGGCAGTAGAATAGCTTGAATGCAAGAGATGAAGTTTCAGTGAGCTGAGATCGTGACATTGCACTCCAGCCTGGGCAACAAGAGTGAAACCCTGTCTCAAAAAACGAACAAACAAATCATGCTGCTATAAAGACACATGCACACGTATGTTTATTGCGGCACTATTCACAATAGCAAAGACTTGGAACCAACCCAAATGTCCAACAATGATAGACTGGATTAAGAAAATGTGGCATATATACACCATGGAATACTATGCAGCCATAAAAAATGATGAGTTCATGTCCTTTGTAGGGACATGGATGAAATTGGAAATCATCATTCTCAGTAAACTATCGCAAGAACAGAAAACCAAACACTGCATATTCTCACTCATAGGTGGGAATTGAACAATGAGAACACATGGACACAGGAAGGGGACCATCACACTCTGGGGACTGTTGTGGGGTGGGGGGAGGGGGGAGGGATAGCACTGGGAGATATACCTAATGCTAGATGACGAGTTACTGGGTGCAGCGCACCAGCATGGCACATGTATACATATGTAACTAACCTGCACATTGTGCACATGTACCCTAAAACTTAAAGTATAATAATAATAATAATAAACAAACAAACAAACAAAAACAAGTAAATGGCTTGGGCCATAGAATGAATACAACTCCTGCTTAAGTATCCTTGCACGTAACTTTTACAATATTGTCTCCCCTTATACCCTGGACCCTACTGAAGCTGTCACAAGGAAGTCTTAGATACTAGTGGCTAATTCCTATTGTTCTTTTCCAATCCCAGTCACCCCCTGGAAGAAGCTGTTCCTGACTCATCAGTCTGGATTAGATGCCTTTTCTGAGCTCCACATAGCTTTCGGTACTGCTCTCCAACACAGCATGCATCACCTCCATTATATTTTTGGGTCAACTTGCCTGCCCCCCCTCCACACTTCCACTTTGCTGTCTTTTTGAAGATATTACACACTGGCAAATATTTGTTGAATAAATCAAAGTATGGAAAGTGAAAGATTGAATAAATGAAATGAGAGATTAATAAAATAAATGAAGAGAAATGGAGAGAAAAAGGAGAAAGAGAAAACATGGGAATTAAAGATAAATTAAGAGACATAAGCATTTAAATTAGATACAGTATTAAAACAAGCATTTCCATATACAGCTGATGGGAATGTAAACTGAGACCAAAAAAATTCAATAAATCAATCTGACAGCAATATAAAGAGTTCTGTAAAAGTTCATTAATTCTATTATATTCAGTACACAAATGTTTACTGAGTATTATATATGTTCCAGGCACTCTTACTTGTGCTGGGGCTAATCAATATACAAAACAGATAAGTCCCTGAGTCATAAAGCTTATAGCCCAGTACAGGATGACAGACAACAAACAAATACTCAAATAAAAATGATGTCAAGCAGGAATAAGCACTAGGGAGAAAAATAAAAGGGAATACAGGACGAAAGGGTGATCATGGATGGCTGATATTTATCTGAGGTCTGAGATGGCCTCTCTGATAAAATGGCTTTTGACCAGAGAGGTGAAGAAAGAAAAGCAAACCATGTGTACATGTGGATGTGGAAGGGAAAAACATTCAAGGCAGAAGGAGTGGCAAGCACAAACTTCCTGAAGCAAAGTATGCCTACTGTGATCAAGTAACAAGGAAGTCTGAGTGTCAATGAAGGGAGTGGTGGGGGATGAGGTCAGAGCAGCCAGCTGGAGTCAAATCATAAAGAGTCTCATAAATAAGGGCTTTAGATTTTACTCTAGATGACGTGATCTGAATTTAAAAGTGTAATGTATGGTGCAGCATGAGTAACAAAGGCAGAAATGGAAGCTGTTTAGGGAGCTATTGCAATAATCAAATGATAGATGATATGAATTGACTAGTGTGCTGGTAGTGGAATGTGGCACATTGTGGATGTATTTTGAAGGTAAAACCCACAGAATTTGTTGATGGACTGCATATAGAATATGAAAGGTGGAAAAAAAAGAGAAGGCAAACCCCAAGGTTTGTGACCCAAGCAACAGCTCCCATAGAACCGTCACTTATTAAGAAGAGGAAGACAGGCTGGGTGTGGTAGCTCACGCCTGTAATCCCAGGACTTTGGGAGGCTAAGGCAGGGGGATCACTTGAGCTTGGGAGTTCGAGACTAGCCTGCCCAACATGGTGAAACCCTGTCTCTAAAAAATACAAAAACTAGCCCAGTGTGGTGGCATATGCCTGCTATCCCAACTACTCGGGAGGCTGAGGTGGAAGAATTGCTTGAGCCCCAGGAGGCTGAGGCTGTAGTGAACTGAGATCAAGCCACTGAACTCTACCATGGGGGAAAGAGTGAGACCTTGTCTCAAAAAAAAGAGAGTAAGACTATGGAAGGGCAGACTGGGAATAAAAAGCAAGAGTTTGTGTTTGGACATATTAAATATGCAATGTTTATAAGACAACCAAGTGAGATGCTGATTAGGCAGTGGAAATTTGGCATTTATATTAAATACATACATAATCAAGAGATGAAGGCAGAAAGATCGTATAAGCACAATAAGAAAATCCTAAAAATAAATGTCTATTAATAGGAAAGTAATTATGTAAATTACGGTTCAGTTATACGATAGGCTATTATACAGCTACTAAACATGTTTTTGAAGACTAAGAACATTAGAAAATTCTCAAGATATAATGTTAAAGCAAAAAATAAAAGTAAAAACTCTCTCATTGTACATAGTATGGTCCAAATTACGTAAATAAACATACAGACATGGAAAAAACTCAAAGGAAAATATTTCAAGTGATTATCTCTCTGTGGTAGGAAAAACAGTAATTTTAGTCATTTTTCTTTATATTTTTGTTTATTTTACAGTTTTTCTACAAATATATATTACTTTTATAATCAGAGAAAATGAAATTAGACAAAAATAAAACATGAAAGAAAAAAATTAAGGGGGGCTATAAGGTAGATTAGTAGGTAATGAAAAGCAAAGGGATATAAAGATGGAAAAAAATCTGGAGAAATAAATAAAGCAGTATTTTCAAGATGTGTTTTTACACAGTTACAGTTTGCCCCATCATCTATATTAATACAATTACCTAGAAGCAAAAAATGAATGACATAACCGAAAACTTATGAAATTTATAAATTGATAGTGTCGTAAGAATGTCTTTGGAATGCAATGATTGTATCTCACAATTTTCCTGTATTTTGTTCAGGTAATTACTAATATTAATATAGTAACCTCACCCACAGCAGCTAATGATATAGGACAGGAGTCCTCAACTCCCACTATCGGTCAGGTCTATGGCCTGTTAGGAACTGGCCACACAGCAGGAGGTAAGCTCTGAGCTTTACTGCCTGAGCTTCCCTTCCTGTCAGATCAGCCCCTGGCATTAGATTCTCAAAGGAGCGAACCCTACTGTGAACTGCACATGCGAAGGATCTAGGTTGCCTGCTCTTTATGAGAATTGAATGCCTGATGATCTGAGGAGGAACAGTGAAACAGTTTCATCTGGAAACCCATCCCACCCCTGCCACCTGTCCATGGAAAAATTGTCTTCCATGAAAGTGGTCCCTGGTGCCAAAAAGGTTGGGGACCACTGTTATATGAGATGGCAGGAAATCACTCAGGGATTGCAAAGTGTCATGGACAACTGCTAAAGTATACATCTGTGGGCAATTAGGAATCAGGTATCTTCTTGTCCTATATTATTACCTCATGGATGTATGAACATGAAAATAAACTCCTAGAAGAAGAGACCATGTCTATTTTCTTGAGTCACAGTATAAACCCTCTTTCAGTGTCATACAGATTATGGCCAGAAATAAGCTGCACATTGTGTTCATGATAGTGGTTAACTTGAAAGAGGATAAGGACCAACTGATGGTTGGCTTCCACAGCGGTCCCTCCAAAATTCTCCACTGCCTATCATCAATCCTTTTTTTGCATCAATGAACTAAAGAATGAAAGCAAGGATGAACTTACTCCATTAAAAATGTAATGCAACATTGATTAAATAACTATTCAAATTTTACATGTATAGCAACAATAGCTATATATATGCAATAACCATTTCCATAAAATTATAGAGCATAGTGTTGTGTGTTTATGTCTGGCTAACTCATGAAGCACACAGGAAATGATAAATATCTATAGGAGACAGTTTTAAAATTCTCATTACTGTTGTATTTTTGCTAATATTTATTTCCTTGAAAGCAAACAGCAGCTTAATGTGTTTTCTAATATGTATTTGGATGTTCCCCTTGAATTAAGATTTGTTAGATTCGCCATTAGCATACCCACTCTCTCTGCTTCCTACTTCTAGTAGGATAGTTCTATGAATCATTCTTCATGGTTTATATAAGTAAACCTAAGTGGTTTAAAGTTTTGTGTGGTTAGTTTTCTCTTCATTGTTTATTTACATTAACAAAAAGAAAACTCTCCTTGAGGCTTCCACATAGTGATCTATCTGTCTCACTAGTTTTGTCTCACTCTCCCCTTTCATTTCTATACTTTGCTTCAAAACATATATTATAGTACCAGTCTCTATGTTGGAGAAATCAGAAACGCAACACAGAGCAAAACAAAATCTCAGAGATATTTGCTCATGAATCTTTAATTTGGTTAAGTTTTGTAATGCACTTTGTAAAGTCTGTAAGGAGTCTGATGTCATGTTTTGCAGAACTTTTTAAGGGAAAAGCTACCTAGAGTTAGCTATTGAGAGTCATTAAGAATTTTTTAAAAGGGCAAAATCAACAAATTTTCCATCAAAAAGTCGTATTTTAGCCAGAGGGGAAACTGATAGACTAGTTTATACCATATTTGGTTCCACTGAATTCTGTATTACATTTTCATTGTAGCTGGTATTAGATATTCACTGTAGTCACAAAAATTAAGATTCTCAATAAAGCAGTCAGACTATATGACTCTCTGTAATAAAATATTCTAAATGTGTTCTACAAGATAAATAAGTTGAAAAATCTATATACGTAGATTACAACATGTTTGAGCAGCTGAATAATATTGTTGGCTACAGTTCCATAAATAATTCGAGGATATTTACCAAAAAGTGGTTTTATTTGTATCACAGTTCATCTTAAAATCCTTGTTTTTTCAATAGTATTAATAACAGCTAACAATTATCAGGTACTTATTTTTGCCAAGCATGTTACATGTACTAACTCAGTTTATTGTCACAACAAACCTATGATGTAGAAAGTATTATTTTGCCCCTTTTATAAATGACAACACAGAGGCAAAGGGGAGTTACATAACTGACTCAAGGTCACACAGCTAGGAAATGGTGTGATTCAAACCTAAGCAGGGTAGCTCCAGGACCCACACACCTAATCACTCTGTTATTCTACTATAATTCTAAAGCAGGGGCAGTTGCCTGCTTAGGGTACTCTAGCTGTTTTCCACCATACTTGACTAAAAGTGACAGTGACAGGAGGCAGCCAAATGCCTAGGTAGATAGGGGTGGGTAGCCAGTGAAACCCCACCTTCAAGCAAAAATAACAGCCTGAAACCCACGGCTCAAAGTGATAACTTCTATTCCTGTTCACCTACTCTCCCCTGATTGGTTCTTTCTAGATAATGCCTTTTTACCAATCAAATGTTGCCTTTTCCAAAACTACCTATGGCCTGTCCTGCCCTCATCCTATGCATATAAAGACCCCAGACTCAGTCAATAGTTAGTGAACTGGGAGATGCAGACCCTCCCTCAATTGGAGTGGACACCATCTAATCAGCTGCCAGTGCAGCTAGGATAAAAGCAGGCAGAGGAACATGGAAAGACTAGACTGGCTTAGTCTTCCAGCCTACATCTTTCTCCTGTGCTGGGTGCTTTCTGCCCTCAAACAATAGACTCCAAGTTCTTCAGCTTTGGGACTCTTGGACCTTTGACCACAGACTAAAGGCTGCACTGTTGGCTTCCCTACTTTTGAGATTTTGGGATTTGGACTGGCTTCCTTGCCTCTCAGCTTGCAGATGGCCTATTGTGGGATCTCACATTGTGATCATGTGAGTCAATACTCCTTAATAAACTCCCCTTATGTATACATCTCCTCTTATGCATCCATCCTGTTACTTCTGTTCCTCCAGAGAACCCTGACTACAGACTGACTTCAGGGAAGAAGACCTGTTCTTCCTGTCCCCTCTCTAGCTCCCCTCCCTGCTGAGAGACGTTTTCATCGCTCAGTCAGCTTCTCCACCTTCACTATCATCTGTGTGACCTCATTCTTCATGGATGCTGGACAAGAGCTTGGGACCACTGAGTGCAGGTACCCAGAAAGGCTGTCACACCAGACCTTGCCATCACCATAGGAGGGCAGCCGACACACACCATGAGGCAGGGGGCCAACTGAGCCGCTAACATACTGCTGTCTGCAAATGGCAGAATTGAAAGAGTACTGTGACACCCTCTCTGGGGCTTTGGGATTATTGGCACCCTCACCTGGATGCCACCATGCTCCCCTCCAGGAGACATGCCTGGTCTGGCCATGGGCCCCACACGGAGCTTGCTCCTGTGCCGGCGCCTGAAGCAACCAGCTGGATCCCACCCTCACTCACTCACATGCTCCCTCCCACAAGGGGTTGAGCACGGTGGGCCAAGTAGACAGGGTGCCCCTACCTCGAGTCCAGTGAAGGGACCAAGATAAATCCTGCATCAAAAGCATATAAGAAAAGATTTCTTTCCTGTATAAGAAGAAACTTCTAGTTCATTCAGGAATGGTTTTAAGTCATTAAATGTAAACTAAAAAGAAGAGAGGCTAGAACATGCTTGTACTGTACTCTGATGAGGTGTTGTCTGATCCTTCGAGAGCTTATTCCTAATGGGTACCATAAAACTTGAGCCATTATTAAGGGACAGTTTATATAAAACACAATTAATAATTGGCAAGTTTGTGTAACTTAGCTCAGTATTTCTCAAACTTGGGTACTTAAGTGTGCCTTGGGGTTTGTGGTATTTGCCAGGGATTACGAATATCTTCAGAAAACCTTTCTGGTGTGTCGATTTCATTTTAAGACTCGGAAGAAACATAATGTAGTTTGTAATAAGAATATTTTTACTTTAAAGCAAACAATATTCTGCAAGCTTTTGTGATAAAATATACAAGATTTTATGTGTTTTTATGCTTGGGCAGAAATCTTCATGTTCTACCTCAGAGCCTAAGGAGAACAAGTTTATTTTCTAAGTTAAGGGCATGTGAATAAAAACATTTGACAAACAGTGGTCTGGCTTCTAACCAGTTCTAATCCAGAAAGTTAAACAATAAGAGATAAGAAAAACAAAACAAAAAGAAACAAATAACAGTGGCAAATACTTATGCTGTTCCTGAAAGACTACTCCATAGGTAATAAAAACTATAAAAATGGTCAGTAGTCAAAACAGTCTGACTAAGTCAGGTCTGCCCTTCACGTGGAACATGGGCTATTAAACCTTGCTCTGAGATATAGCTCGGATTTCTCTATTCCTCTTCTCTTCCATTGCTACCCCTCACTTCAGTCCCAGGTGTCATAATCTTTTCCCTCTTTTTTTTCAGTGGTCTCTCTACTCCACACAGCAGTCAGAACTTTTTTTTTTTTTTTTTTTAAAAACAAACATAAATCAGATCAGTTTTCCTGATTAGTACTCTTCAATGAATTCTCAATGCACTTAAAATTTGACCTACACTTTCTCATTACCTGTGAAGTCCTACATCTTCTGCTTCTGGCTTCCTTATCTAACCTAATTTTCTGCCTGCTCCCATTACCTCATCTCTTTCTAGCTAAACTGGACTTCTTTATGTTGCTGGAACACACTAAACTTATTCCTGCCTCAGTGACTTTGGCTTTGCTATTCTCTCTTCTTGGAATGCTATTTCTCTGATCCTTAATCACCACTTTCTACTTTTTATTCAGGTCTCAGTCCATATGCTATCTCCTGAGAGAGGCACTCCCTGGTTATCCTACTTCATATTGTTCTCTTCCCCAATCACTGCTCATCACATTAGCCTGTTTTACTTTCTTTATAGCACTTAGTGCTAACTGAACTTAATGCATTTATTTATACATCTCTTATTCAATATACTAAAATGTAAATTCCATGAGGGCAAGCACCTTGACCAGTTTGTTCACCATTGTGACTTTGTTGCTAATAACTATGCCTGACATGGGTAGAAGCTGAATATTCACTGAATGAGCAAATAACTGAATAAAGGAGAAAAGGCAACTTGAATATATATTAGATGACATGGCTAGTAAGCTAGTGTTCTATAATTCGGAGACAATAGAGTAGACGTGGACTCCAGACTGATGAGATTATGTCTGTTCAGTAAGTGACAGGGTCAAACGTTTTACTTTGCATTACCAATTTTTTTGTTTCATTTTAGTACTGTTTGCATATCGTAAGTATTTTCAGCCAGATAGTGATGATGTGTGGTTTGCCTCTCTTCTGAGTAACTAGGGAAAACTTGGCCCAGTAAAGATAGAACTCATAGTTACAGGTAATGTACAAAATAGACACTGTTACCAGGTAATTCTTGATTGAAGATAGTTTTTCATAATTGCTACTTTCTTACTCCAGCCAAAAAAATAATGCACATTTACATGGGCTCTAAATCTGATTGTACTACTTACAAATACTGGACCAGGGAAAGCCAACAAATCACTCTGGGCCCTGTGTCTCTGGTCCATCCAGAAAAGGGAGATTAGACTTTATATTTGTTTATGGCCCTTTCTATTCTGACAGTCTATAATGCCTGAGACAAAAACAATCTCAGTATTGTTGTAATAGCTTTGTTTTCCAAAAATTGAAAACCAGATATCTACATCACAATGAATGCTGATTTATAGGGACTCAGCGAGCATGCTTCTAAGAGATTGTATCCAAAACTTTTTTTATTTGTTCCTTTTCTTCTAAATTCATGGAAAAATAAAACTTTCCAGTTTGTACAGGTGTACATTTCTTTAATAGAAATAGATTTAAAAATCTACCTAGGTTATTGTAGAATTATTTGAATCAAAATTGCTTTAAAATTCTTCCTGTACATCCATAACAAATGTGACTATAAATCAGGAAAATAGACAAACATTTATTACAATAGATTAAGATATGAATACATGGAACAAAAGTTTTCCAATTTGATGTGATTTTATAGGTTATGGGAAAGTTCCCATTTCATAGACATGTCTCCCTACTGGCCCAAGTTCCATTATTAGAACCATTATTCTAATGGCCCATGTTCCATTATTAGAACCATTATTAGTTCCATTATTAGTTCCATTATTAGTTCCATTATTTTCTTGATTTACTATTTTAGGAAAATACAAAGTAGGTCTCAAACATAAGCAGCTAAATGAACTTAGAATAATAATTTATAGAGCCTTCTAAAAATGACAACATTCGTATATGTTAACGTATTAAAACTTCACAATTCCATGAGGAAATTAGAAGATTCTTTATAGCGAATCTACGGATGAGAAAATCAAGACTCATAGAGATGAACTGACTTGTTCAGAGTTATCTAGGTAGTAAGTGGTAGGACGAGCACTACCAACCAGGGATGCAGGGATGGGGCCTTTGAAAACAGACAGACCTGAATTCAAATTTTGATTCTATTTGATTGCTGTATGCTTATGAGGCAATTACCTAACCTCTCTGAGAATTTTTTAATCTGTAAAAATCAAGAATAAGAATATCATATAAATAATATAGGAGCAATAATATATATTACAGCACTTATTGTTAATGGTGAATAGTAATGATCCTTTTGTTTTTATTACTCTATGTATTGTTAATCTTACAGCTAGGTTGCATAGAAGAGAAGGAACAGGAATATAAAGACGATGCAAAGGTAGGTACCATTTTCCTTTGTGAGTCTTATATTTCAAGCTCTAATTCTTGCTTTCATTTTATTCTATTTCACATTCTTCTGTGAGTCTGCACAATCTATCCCACTACCACAAATGCCCTTCCTCATCTCTTGACTCTCTGACCAATGCCTACACAGTTTTCGAGTGCTAATTAGAGTTATATCCTCTTTAAAACTTTCTTTTTTTTTTTTTTTTTTTTTTCTTTTATTATTATTATTATTATTATTATTATACTTTAGGTTTTATGGTACATGTGCGCAATGTGCAGGTAAGTTACATATGTATACATGTGCCAAAAACTTTCTTTGATGCCATAGGTTATTCCTACGGCATTCATGTAAAACTCATATTCATTTAGCAATATTTCCTAAGTGTCTCTTGTGGTGTTAGGGAACTCTGCTAGTGCTACATAAGGGCACTTTAGAGAACTGACCCTAGTTTTGCTTGCTTGCTTCTGTTAGTAATTCTCAGACTTTTGAATTTTACAGATATTTAACATTTAAAAAATGAAGACTAACAAAAAGTTGCCAATTTTTCTTTTCTAAGTAAAAACATAATAAATAATTGCCATAATTCTTTTACAAAAGAAAGGGCATTTTGATTACAAAATATATAATCTCAAGATTTTGAAAAAAAATTAATAAATTAGGCTTTGTGGAAAACTTCATGGAGGGGGGTCTGCATAAATTAGGGAACAGGCATTGGGGAATCCATTGATTTACACATTTTTTTTTTGCCCCAATTGGATAGTTCTTAGATGCTTTTTCTTATTCAATTGTTCATCTCTAGTGTAGCACCAAGTGTCTTATAGGAAGTATTCAATTAATATTTATGAATGAGAAAGTGAGTCTGCCTCTGAGCAAATACCTCTGAGACCCATGGTAATGCCTACAGTGTAAAGCACCTATTAGAGAACACCAACAATGGTAAGAGAGTGGTGGAAGGGTGTGTATGTGTAGGTTTATGTGTGTGAACTAATATAATTTACTTTAACAGTTTTCCAGGCACCAACCATTCTGATTTTGTAGGGAAATACTAGTGAGACTGTCCTCTAGGGGAACAGGAGAAGAGTCAGGGGCAGGATCTAAGATACTGAGGCATATCTCATGTGTACTGTAAAAATATTTCATGTGACATCTGAAGTGGATTAAGATAATAGTAAATATAGTTACTGTAAATAGATAACATTCGTTGAGTACTTATAATGTGCCAGGCACCTTTCTAAGTTCTTTGCATTCATTAGCTCACTTAATCATTACAACAACCTATTGAGATAGACTCACTTTCTATTCCCTTGTACAGGTGAGAAAACTGAAGCTTGCAGAGGTTAAATGACTTGTCCAGGGTCACACAGTCAGTGGTAGAGGTAGCTTTCAACTATGGTCTAGCTGTTTTTAGAGCTCATCAAAACTCTGAGGTCCCTTTCTAGCCACATATTTCTATGATGAACATAGTTTTATATGACTTGGTTTTCATTTTTTAATATTAGAAAATTAAAACGTTTTCTCTTAGCTGGGATTTTAAAGCTGTTAAGGCACTCAGTTTTTCTACTTATTAATAAAAGCTATGTGACCATAAGCAAGTTTCATAACCTCTTAGAACTTCAATTTCTACATCTCTAAAACGGAGATGAAAGCCTTTTTTCTGTGTGTTTTTCAGAGGATTAAACACACAATTTAATCCTCTAGTGTATAAAAACAGCTAGCAGAGGGTCTGGATTATGAAGGGACTTGAATAAATGTTAATTCACTGTGGGGCCTAGTAACATAAAGTGACATTTCTAAATTAAAATCATATCAAATATTAGTAATAGGATGAGAGCAAAGAGATCATCACTCTGGTGGATAAAGGTGCCTGTATTTACAGAATTCGTTAGAGAGCCATGAGGATTATCTTTGCTGTAGCCCTCATTTTAATTAAGAGCATAGAGATCAGACATTTCAGCATACGAAGAAGCTTGTATTTGATTTACACCATGGATGCACATTTTCAGCATCCAAACATTCCATTCTTTGGCTAAAGATATAAAGAGCTACTTCAGCAAACCTGATATTGCAAAATAAATGGAAAATGCTTAATCATTTAAAAAGATATACCAAAGAACGGAAAGATCAAAGCATGCACATTCACCAGTGAAGAAAGCTAACTGGCAGAAAGTCTCTACTTTTTGAAAGGCTGACAAATGACTTCAGTTAGACAGGCAGGGTATAAAACCAAAACAACCCATCTATCATTCTTTACACACAAACACATAACGAAATTAAGCACACATATGTACATGTAATCTCATTTTTGATAAAAGTACTGTTCATGGAGAAAAGTTGTGGAACAATGTGTAAAATATAAACATATTTTGTAAAAATAATGGCAGGCCCCACGTATATCTGAAAATACATTTGTATATGTTAGTAAGAACATGGAGAAGGTATGAAAGGTTTATGCCAGGTCGTCACCTTGGGTACCCCGGGACAGGTCACTCTGGAGGGAGTTTGGGGGAAATTTTTGTTCTTTGATCACCTTTGTATTCCTTTGCCAAATGTCATGACCAGTTAAAGACAAAAAGTTTTTACATTTACATTTCTTTATTATTCATTTACCCACTGAATTCCACTAACCAAATATATAATATTGGCATGCTACTTCCTTCCTTTTGAATCTCAGCACTATCTTCTCTTCTCAAATATTAATACTTCTCTTACAGTATGGCTGTAAAGCTTAAATGAGATCAGATACAGAAAGTCTTAATAAACGGCAAAGTGATGTATAAGTGTATCTTAATATTTATTCACTAATATTTTGTGATTTTGCTGCCTATCAGAGGACAATGACACAGTTGCAATGCACTTGAGGCAAAACTACAATAAGGTTGAATGGGACTCAGAAGCTTTAGTTAGCATCCAAAACAACACCTGACATGTTAGGCAGATGTGATTTCTTTCTGGTAATAAGAGGCATATCTGACCTGGTGTAGTCGTCGTCAACAAGCATGTGCTTTGGAATTGGTGAGTACCTTCCTGGAGAGATGGGTGGCAGGGAGGTTTTATATTCTAAAGTGCCATTGTTGCCAGAGAGTAGATGGTTTTCCATTGGTGGAGAATAAGCTAAGAGGTGGGGGAAAAAGAGAAAAGAAACCTGTTATGTGGGTGATTCAACGTGTCATGCTATACTTCAGAAAAATGCATTAAAAACAGAAAGGCTTTGCTGCATGCCAAGGATTTTCTTGTCCTCCAAGAGGGGGGAGTTGCAGTTTATTTGCATTTAATATATACAAGCACATGGTGACCTTTAGGATAGGAAAGACTTAATAATAGTTAAGTCTGTAATGCCAGTTAGTCTAATTTGGTGAAGAGAAGAACTGGAGAAGAGATCCAGCACACATATTTTCAGAACAATGATTAATTTTCTATTGAAATAAAATGTTAGCTTTCTAATTTCAGAGCTCACATTGTTTTCACATTATTAATATCCAATCATTGAGAGCAAAAGCCTCCTAAGGATCAGGTTCTCCTATGAGACTTTCTCCCAAAATATACTCTATTCCCATCCCACAAAGGCCAAGAACTCCGGCCTTTCTTTTTCATTCCTCCTTCCTAATGTATCTCCCTTTTAGGTGACTGAAAACACCTCCTAACTGGGTCTCTTGCTCCTTTCTCTCTCCTCAAATCCATTTTATACGTTGAGATGAGGTAAAACCTCCTGAAATTCAGATTGACCACACTATTCTCTTACTTAAATGTTCTCCATTGTCGTTATGTATTTAATATAGTATAAACTCTCCTCTTTGCCATTCTTGCAAGATCGATCAATTTTAATATCGCCCAACACATATCCTATCATCCTCAAACATAGCCTGTGCTTCCTGACATCTGTACCTTTGTTCCACTGTACCATCTGCCTATAATTTGCATCTCCTACCTAACCCATCTCAGATGTTGAAATCTCATTCTGAAGATGCAACTGAAATGCCATCCTATGCATATTTTTCTGATGTTCCAAAGACAGATGATATATCTCTTTTCTTTGAGTTCCCAAATAACATTTATATTTACCTCTCCCATGGCATATACATACCTCTTATTCTGCCAAATATTGCTTCTATTTATATATCTGAGTTAGCCTTCCTCCCAACAAAGCTCTTTGAAGGCCATGATTCTATCTCCTCTGCATCCCACATATTACCTTACAATGTGCCTTGTACATACTGAAATTACTCAATACATATTTCTTAGGTTTATTAGATTGGTTTTCTCCCTTTTCTCTCTTTGACATTGACCTTATATGCCCTGCATGAAGTGGCTCACAGACTATCAGGGCTGATTTTGCTACATTCTTCCAGTTTGAAAAACTCTGAAAGTTAAAACTCTTTCCTATTCTAAGGTAAGTCTGATCTCAATTTACTGCCAGCTTGAAAACATACATATTTTGGAGGTAAGTTGTTTCAGAATCATCATTAAGAAAAGCAATAGCTAATGCAATGGGCAGGAAATAAAATTATTCAACACATTTCTCTCAAGAGAAACATGTAAGTCTGAGAGAACTTGAACAGTTTTCTTGAGACCATAGTACTAATTAATGGCCAGTTTTGAAGATGTTCCAAGTTTCCCATCTCACAAACGGACTCTCAACATTTCAGAATGAGCAAGCTTACTACTGTTGACACAACTATCCCTTACATTTACATAACAAAGTAAATTGCTTCTAAATCTAGTCTTCAAAGACAGAAACTTAGTTAAGATTCATGTTGATCTATTAAGAAGAGGAGAACATATGATGCTTATGCAACAGTGGACTTTTTGAGGACGCCAGCATAGTGTCTCATTAGTTGTTAGTTGTTGCCGCAGAAGTCCCACTTCCAGCTCACCTCTATTGCCATAGTGACTGATAATTTTCTCCAGCTTTCTTGCCAACATAACAAATTCAAGTAAAGTAAAAGCTATGTGATGGTGATTGAGGATCATAATTTCACCATTCAATTGCAAGATCCCCTTTTACAGGAAGAATCATAGAGCTACCTCTGGTCTATTTGCCAGTCTCTCTTTTCTAATCTACTACTACAGAGATCTGAAGTTGGAAGAAATAATATGATGGCATGAGAGTGATCATCCTTTAGGAGCTTGAGAAATAGCCTTTCAACATATATTGCCCATACACTACTTTAATTACGCTGCCCTCAACATTAAGCCTTTCCATAATGGTGGGCATGCCAACTCATTAGGATATCTCATCTTCAAACAGTACGTAAGGGCCTGCAAGGCAACATAGTAGTGGAGTTTAGGATACTCCCTCTGAAGTATTTCCAGAAGTTAACCAAGAGGGAAGGTACAAGTAGAATGCTTTGTCAATAGTTTTATAGAATTCCAGTTCTGCAAGTCTGGCATGCTATTTGAAGATGACAATGGTACTTACAGTGAGTAATATCAGGTGGACCATAAGGATCAGTCATATAAATGGTAGTGGGTTTGCCAACTTTTAAATAAACTACCTCTGATGTGTTCTTTAATATTGCTACTGCCTCTTCATGTGTTACTTCTTCTAAACTGTAGTTGTTTACCTGAAAGGGTGAAAAAGATCAATATTAGAGTTAAATCTATGGAGCAGAAGAAAAATATTCAGGCAAGAAGATTCCTGGAATTATAAATTGTGATAATTACTGTCCAGTATCCTTGACAGAACAGATGAATTAACTGCATTAGTCAAAGCAGATAAGTACAATCATTGATTCTATAAAATAAGGTTGCTTCTGCCTTTTTTTAAATGAGGAAGTGATATACTGTAATGGAATTCAGAATAGTATTTGTGGAAAGGAAAATAAGGAGTCAAATGCCTTTTTTGTTATGCTATAGTTTCTATGATACAAAAGTAACCATATTTGTGGAAGAAAACTTAAAAATAAGAAAATAAAAATCATTCATAATCTCCATACTTAGATATATTTCCTTAAACAATTTTGACTTTATTATACACATTGTTTTGGAACCTGCTTTTTAAACCTAGAGTGACTAGTTGTTTGTAGCAGCAATGTAGTTTAACAACATGAATTTTGTTTTCTGCAGAGCCTTATGTTGCATGACTGCAGTATAATGATCTAACCAGTTTCTTACTAGTGCACGTTTTGTTTGCTTCTAACTTTTTACGACTATAAATAATGTTGCAATAATCCTTTTTCTATATTTGTGCACAACTCTGATAATATTTCTTTGATATAGATTTACCCATACAAGTGAAACTACTGGACCAAACTATGTGAACATTATCAGGGCTTTTGATACCTAGTGTGAAAGTGCCTGTTTCTCTCTGGAAAGATGAACCGGTTTGCTCTCATACCAGCACAATATGAGAGCCCTCATTTCTTTATAGCTTCACCAAACCTTGATTTTTTCACTTTAAAATGGTTCTCATCAAAATGTCGTTTAATATGAGTCTATTCGGAACACATGTCTTTTCAGGTGAGCAAGTTCAAGGATACCCTATTGTCATTGCGTTAACAGAAATGCCTCTTTCTTTATTGCATAGAAAAGACTGTGATACAAATGATACACTGACTTCATGGCAGTGGCATTATAGTGGGTCTCTGCACCACTTATCTGAAATGATTTTAAGACAATCTCTCTAAAAAGACTTAAACTTTGAGGACATTAGAATAAACATTAATTCAGGAAGTATTTCAAATACCTAGGTTATCCGTATCTGGCTACTATTTAAAAAAATAAATTTTATTGTGTATATTTCAGGTTCACAGCATGATGTTATGTCACAAATATAGATAATAAAATGGTCACTATAGTGAAGTAAATTAACATATCCATCATTACAGTTACAATTTTGTGTGACAAGAGCAGCTAAAATCTACTTATTTCACAAAATTTCTAATATAATACAATTTTATTAACTATAGTCTTTATGTTACACATTAGACCTCTAGACTTGTTCATCCTACATATCTGCTACTTTTTATTCTTTCACCTATATCTCCCCATTTCCCACCTCCCCCTGTAACCACTGTTTTATCCTCTATCTCTGTATATTTGACTTTTATTGTTAAGATTCCACATATAAGTGAGATCATGCAATATTGTTCCTTCTGTTCTGGCTTACTTTATTTAGCATAATGTCCTCCAAGTCTATCCATGTTGTGGTAAATGGCAGGATCTCCCATTTTTTAAGGCTGAATATTTCATTGTGCATATATACCACATTTTCTTTATCCTTTTATCCACTGACAGACATGAAGGTCATTGCCATATCTCGGCTATTGTAAATAATGCTGCATTGAACATGGGAGTGCAGATATCTTTACAAGGTGGTGATTTCATCTTCTTTGGGTATATAACAAGACCAGAGATTTCTGGGTAACATGGTAAAACTATTTTTAATTTATTTAGGAGCCTGCATACTGTTTTCCATAATGGCTACACCAGTCTACATCCCAGTCAATAGTGTACAAGTGCTCCCTTTTCTCCACATCCTCACTGACATTTGTTATTCTCATCTTTTTGATAATAGCCATCATTTGATAATAGCCATCATATTATCATTTGATAATAGTTGTGAAGTGATATCTCATGGCAGTTTAGATTTGCATTTTCTTGATGATTAGTGATATTAAGCACCTTTTTGCATACCTGTTGGACTTTTTTGCATCTTTTTTGGAGAAATATCTATTCATGTCGTTTGTGCATTTTTAAAATTCTGTTAATTATTTTTCCACTATTGAGTTGTATCGTTCTTTATAAATTTTGGTTATTAACCTATCATCAGATATATGGTTTGTAATTTTTTTTCCAATTTGTTTCATTTTGTTGATTGTTTCCCTTGCTTTGCAGAAGATTTTGAGTTTAATGTAGTCGTATTTATTTTTCCTTTTGTAGCCTGAGCTTTTAACGTGATATCCAAAACAACATTGCTAATGCCAAGGTCAAGGAAGCTTTTCCCCTATGTTCTTTTCTAGAAATTTTATGGTTTTAGGTTTTACGTTTAGGTCGTTTAGCCAAATTAGGCTGATTTTTGTATATGGCATTAGAGTCCAATTTCATTCTTTTGCATGTGGCGATTTCATTTTCCCAGTATCATTCATTGAAAAGACTAGCCTTTCTTCATCATGTTCTCTTATTTTCTTTGTCAAAAATTAGTTGACCATATATGTTTGGATTTATTTGGCTACTATTTCTTTAATGACATAATTGTTTAATTACTTTCCAATGGTATAATGTAAAATTAAAATAAATGTCCCAAAAGCATTGGACTGAATTCCTATAGTACATATTATCTATACTATCTAATTAGCACTTTAGCTATACCATACTTTGCAGCACTACTATTCGTAATCTTTATTATTTTGCTCCATGTTGCTATGTAAATTCCATGTGCTAGTTAATCCTTGGTGATGTAGCCCAGGTTAGGGACTGTGGAACTGGAGAGAACTGAACCTGACTGATGTGTTTGAATGCTGGCTGTGAGTTCTCCATTAAGCCATAAGCTTCTCCAGCACCTCTCACATTTCTCTTCTAGATAAGAGATGTTCCCTTAAATCTTTTTTCATTTCAGTGTCTGGCATTTGTTTATTCACTCATCAAATGTTTACTGCATACCTGTTATGTGTCAGACTCGGGGCCAGATATTGGAGATATGATAAATAATAAAAATGATAATCAATAATCATAGTAAACACATATAGCCCATATTACATGCCAGGCACTATTTTAAAGTATTTTATATAGATTAACACAATCAAATCTTCACAATAACTTATGAGGTAGCTATTATAATTACCTTATTTTACAGATGAGAAAAGTGTGTCTCCAAGAGGTTAAGAAACTTGCCCCAAGTCATTGATCTGGTAAGTGTCAGAGGCAGAATTCAAAGCTAGACAGTTTGGCTCCAGAAACCATGCTGCTAACCACTCAGCTATACTACTTCTTCCAGATAGACAAGGTCCTTGCTTTCATGAAACCCACATTAATAATACACAATTGTTTGTGGAATGAATGGATAGAAGAATAGACTTATGCAGAGAGGGAGAATGTAGAGGAACTTCAGGTATGGAGAACACAGTTGATAATGGCAGCCCTTAATAATACAGAAATAACAAAACAATAATAACTAACGTTTATTTAATACTTGCATGTCATATATTTTAGGAGTACTATGTCATATATTTTGACACGAATCATATAACTTATCATCAGAATAGCTCCAGGAGGTAGATACTATTAATCAGGCAAATTTTACAGATGAGAAAAACCGTTTTTTAAAGAGATTAACTTGCAACAAAGAGGTCACACTGCCTCCAATTGTCAAAGCCACCAGTTGGATCACAAGCCTCCTTACAAGATGAAAATGAGATTATATTTGTATGTTGATTCATCAAAAGCTAGGGCTCATATCACCTGTTCTTTCTCCCTTTAGGAGAAAAGGGTTTTTTTCTGAGTTTACATATAAAAGTAGAATAAATTCCAAACTATTATAAAAGCTTGAGGAATCATTATATTTCCTGCTTAACCCAGTGGTAATAGTATATTGCATCATCCTAATACACTGACCAGTCAAAAAATAAATAAGTAAAATGGAAAGCAGCTTAATATATCTCACTGTCTCTTCAAAACCTTCTTATACATTTGATTAATCATTTATTTTAGGGCCGTTACCATTTGTGCCTAGATAATGATTTATTTTTTATTCTTTTTATTTTTTTGAGACGGAGTTTTGCTCTTGTTGCCTAGGTTGGAGTGCAATGGCGCGATCTTGGCTCACTGCAACCTCTGCCTCCCGGGTTCAAGCAATTCTCCTGCCTCAGCCTCCCGAGTAGCTGGGATTACAGGCATGCGCCACCACTGCCAGCTAATTTTGTATTTTTAGTAGAGACAGGGTTTCACCATGTTGGCCAGGCTAGTCTCAGACTCCTGACCTCAGGTGATTCACCCGCCTCAGGCTCCCAAAGTGCTGGGATTACAGGCGTGAGCCACCGCACGTGGCCGATAATGAATATTTACGTGTGATGTTCCATGGTTTAAAATGTATATGAAAGTGGGTGTTTCCTCTAAAAAAAAAAAAGATTGCCTAAGGCAGCTTTTAATACTGTGACTATGGCCCACAGATATATCTATACTGAGAGAACAGAAGAGAAACAGCATCTGGTGGCATAACACAGGGGGAATGAGAAGTCAATAATAATTAAAAATAAAAACCAAAGGCTAGAAACTAACTGGATTAGATTATAAGTGACAGCAAAGCTCTGTTTCTGACAAGGGCTCATTGTCTCTCTCCCCAGAGTACAGAAAGTACACAGCTCATTAGATTATCAGTGAAAGAGAAATGTGGTCAGTGCTTATTAAATTGCACCTTTTGCCATTTTTAAGGTAGGCAGTGAAATGATCCAGAAAATATTACCTTCAACAACATTTTCATAGAGTCACTTTGCTAACAGAGTCTTCTGATCACTAGGAAAATTTTTAGACCATAAAGCAGAAGTTGAGGGAAAGGTAATGGTGAGAAATGGGGAAAGAGGATATTGGGGAGAATAATAATAGTAGTTTAAAATAGTGGTAGTTCACTCAGTTTCTATTTGGTGACTGAAATATTGAAAAATTTACATAGATTTCAGTCACAGAACAGGTGGTATTATGGTATTGGCAACAGCATGTAGTGATTAAAAGCACATGCTTTTCAGTCACCCATACTGAAGCTTAGACCCTGGTGCTTCCTAGCTGTGTGATTTGGGGAGACTTGTTTAACCTTGTAAGCTTTAGTTTTGACATCTGCAAAACAGGAATGATAGCAGTTACTGCTTCAAAAGGCTACTGATTTAAATGTGTTGGTCTATGTAAAGTGACAGGCACAATACAGTTCTTAATGTTAGCTCTTATCACTAATACTATTGTCATCATCTGTGAGCAGGATTTCTTGGTGAAAATTTTCGCTGATCATTTTCTTATAAACATCTGTGAACTGATGAGTTTAATTAGGGTGCTGCTGATGAAGCTTCTGTGTGGTCTTTTTAAAAATTCAGAATAGTACCGGATTTGGACCAAAAAGTGCTCTTTTGTGCTGACGTCTTCAAAATGTTTTCCACAAAAGTGAGTTTGTTTGGGTTAATTATGTGTGTGCATTATCCTATGAACTCTCAAGATAAAGGGCCTACAGCTGGAGCTGATTGTATGCAGTGAGAAGGGACATTACACTGATTGGCTAGTTGCTCTTGTCATTGTTTGTCATTGTCTTTTTTACTCTTTTTTTTTCATTTGCATCAAATATCTGCCTATAATGGTGAACACTGAGCAACTGGCCTGGTTTCAAGGAAAAAAATCATGTGAGTTTGATTGAAGTGCTTTCTGTGGGGTGCACCACACAGAGGGGGACATATGTGCAGCCTGGCTGTGTGTTTGTTAATAGGAAAGAGGACTGAGGCCAAGAAAGAGAGGCTGGAGGTGAGATGACTCATTCTCTCAAACAGAAGAGGGAGCACTGAATTTGAACATGATGCAGACAAAGGAAGGCAAACCAGCTGAAGAAAGAGGTGCCAGGAGACTTGCAAGGAGACATGGCAAGTTTTGTGGGAATTCAGATGTGTGTAAGCAAACATAAATGTAATAATACAAAGGTGGGAGGTGTGTGGGCATGAGAATATGATAATAAAGAGGAATGAGCAATGTAGAGATGGCGAGATACTGACCTTTCCATGTTCTTGCAGGAATATCAGTATGGTGGGATGAACTGGGAGGTGATTACAGACATTAAGGTTACCTAAGGCATAGTACAAGGAAATGTGGAACTCTAGAATCATTGGTAAGAAAACTCTAAAGTTAACTTTTAAAAAGGAAACAAAGTGGCTGATCATTAGGTTGTAAGATAAATTAAAAAGCAGACCAATCCAATGTAGTAATGCCAATGCTATGAAAATAAATATGCATAAACCAAGGATTAAAATCTCCATAGCACTCTGAAATTAACTATTATAATAAAATGTATTCAAAATAATAACTATTAATAAATAAAAGGCATGTTAGTAATGGTTATCTTTGGATAATAAATATTTTCTTGTTTTTCATCTTTTCAGAAATGAATATGTATGTTATAGTTAGAGCAAAATTAACTCTAAATGAGCAAGAACAAAAACTTTAAGAAAGAGCAGAAGCTAAGTACAGTGGTGTCATTATGAGACACACATAGCAGCATCTCATGAGTAATGAAAATCGGAATGGGAAAAAAGAAAGTTAATTTCTCAAGCCCAATGAACAGACTTAAATTTACTAGAAATAATAGTCATATATCAAACCTTGCTGTTTCTAGAAACGAAGGCAACTTGATACAGTGAGAGTAATTCTGAATGTAGAATCAGATCAGATCTGGTTTTAATTCCTAGTTTCATGAATTTAAGTCAGTTAACATATTTACTAAGAATTCATTTTCTTACAAGTAAAATGGGAATTATACTTATTTGTAGATTTGTGTTTATGAGAAAAGAATGATACCATGAAGTTGAAAAGACTCTATGATATAAAGTAGCATACAAATAGAAATCAAACAGCCATAATCAGACATCATGCTTTGTTGATCCTGCTGCTTCTCAGGGTTCTTTATGTGGAAATTATCACTCCCTATATTGTGAAACACTTATTCCTACAGTGCCTCTTCCCACCTCCAAGAACGATCTTCTCAAGGGCAACTGATTAGATCATATTCATCTCTATTCCCCTAGCTGATGCAATATAAATAGTTGGCACTTAATAAGTTTTGAGGTATTAAGCTAAATTTTAAAAAAAATGATTGCAGAACACCAAAGGAAAAGCAATCAAAATTCCCTATTTTATAGAAAGAATGAAGCATTTGTGTTGCATTCTATTTTACATTTGTGTTGAGTCAGAGAGTAAAGCAATAAGAATGAAGGTCATTCAAGCAACAATACACATTTATTGGATACTCGCTCTGTGCCAGGCACATGATATAAGGATGAAAAGCTGGTACAGAATCTTAGCACCAGATCATATTAGTTTAAAAGGTACACAGTCAAAGCTCCATCATTGTGATTTTATTCTTCCTTCATTAATCATTAATTCACTTCTTAACTTTTTACTCCACATAAAGAGAGAGAGCAAGCAAGAGTGATCGTTTTGATTTACTGAAATTTCTTCTCTAGCAGAGGTCACCAAAATGGACAGTATGATATGAACCCTAGGGCAATCCACTGGGTACGAGAGGAAAACATTTGTATTTCTATTAATATTAATCACATTGATATTTGTATTTCTATTTCCATTTTCATATGTTTTAAAATGTAAACAACATATTAGCATAGTGATACATATGTAATTGAGAGTAGAGAAATATATTAGTGGCAACCTTTTGTGTTTTACTGATGGAGTGTGCTATTAAGATAATTTTAAAATGACAGCAACATGATACTTACAGAGAAAATTCTATAAAGAGGGCTATTACACTGAGTATAAGCAAAATAAAAAAGAATGCAATAGGAGGTTCTAACCCTTAAATAAAATATGTCATTGCAATTACATTGTATTATAACTTATTACATTTGAAATAAATTAGAAGAGAGTTCAGGAAACAGTTGTCCAGGTTTTATCCTGTTGTTTCAGAAGTGACTTTAACCTCAGGGGACAGAATTTTGAGAGTGAACTGTTCTAAATTTTTTTTAGCCAATTGCAGGAAATTGCTAATTATACTCTACTGGCTTGATAGAATGAGCACTACCACCAAAGTTGTCCTTAGGAGATGCAGTGGTAGCAGCAGAATGGGCTAGGATGTGGTTAGATCAAGGGAAGATGGTGGTTCTTAACCCGGCTGCACATTAAAATCATTTGGAAAACCTAAAAAAAAAAAAATAAAATGAAGCATGATCCCTACCCCAGAAATCCTGATATGATTATGCAGGGTTGACTGAGGACTGGGTATTCATAGTGTTCAAGAGCTTATCTTGAGATTCAAATGTGTAACCAAAATCAAGAATCAGAGATGTTGACAAAACCAGTGAAAGGAATTTAACTTCAGGACCTCAAAATCTATGTCTGAATCTAATTTCACAATTTACTAGTTATGTAATATTGGAAATACCTTTTTCTAAGTTCTAACTGAGTTCTAACTTTCCTTCTGAAAAATAAGAATAACAGTAATGACTGTCCTAACTACCTCTCCAAGACGGGGGTTAAGAATAAATGAGGTGTTGCAGGCAAAAGATCTTTTCAAGATGAAAGCAATGTGTTGTTGAAAGGAAAGAGACATGCTCAGAGAGTTACAGGTCTTGATTCTAAGATATCTAAGGTTGGTATAACCAATGAATATGCTTTAACATCCCATTCATTATTCAGACAATTTCTACATATTCGCAATGTCTTCAATTTGATTTTCTTATTGATACTTGGATGAAATCAGGCAATTTTGTAAATTTACCAAAAATAATAATAATTTCAGTCATCACAACTAATACTTATTCAGAAACTTGCATTGTTTCTACTCACATTTCCTAAAAGTATTTCATGGCTTTACTATAGGATATTTATTTTCAAGTAAAAATAAGAGATGCTCACACATAGCACATCCTGAGTATATCCACTAAACACTAGTTTTAGGTGTTTTGTAAGTATTACTCTAAGAAGAAGATTCCATGATAAAACAGATTTGTTAATCAAAATCAAATCACTTACTTGATGGCAGGACTTCACAGAATTTTTAATATGCTAACATTCATTGAGAATCTTCAAGAGGATCGGGATACAAGTTGCAGAATTTAGCAAACGTATTTGGTCACAGAGTCTCTTCATGTGACACAGAAAAGAGAACAATATTTTAAAGCATACTTTTGGAAATACCAATCTAATATAATGCTACTATGGTATAGAGGCCAAAACAGAAGACCAAAGTTGGATGTGACTTGCTCAAGACAGATTAGGTAGAATCAGTGCTAGGTGCCTGTGACTGAAATCCAGCTTTCTCATCTGAGTCCAGTGTCTTTCCGCTCGACTTCAATGTCTCTGTTACTTTTCCTGTCACTTACTACTTCCCTTTAAGGAAAGAAAACACAAGAACTAATTCTCTGTAAAAGGTATAAAAGTTCTCTCACTGACAATTTTTTCTTCAAATGTTGAGCAGGGGTTATGGAAAGAAGAGGCTAAGATTTTAAACCTTAAATTACAATGTGCCAAGGGGCTTTGACAACTAATAACTAATGCTATCCCTGCAGAGAAGACAATCAAATTATCCTGGATTCAACATTTCTGGTTTATATAGAAAAAGGGGAAGAAGTTAACACTTTTCTAATATATTGGGCTATATGTATCACCTTGGAAGGGCTTAATAAAGCCAATATGTGAAAATATATGAAAGAATTTAAAAATCTGTTATGTTGTTAGACTCTGACTACCACTGAAATTCAAGGCCAAGAGAATCTATTTCATCTGAGACTACAACACTAAACCACTGGTACAATCCACAAAATCAGATGTCACTGTCACTTTACCTTTTAAAAAACAAAACAAAATTCTAGTGAACAATAAATTCTAAGTAACCAAGGAAATTTTAAAAAATATTATTTTGCTAAAAAGAACATATACCATGTATTTGGGTGACCTATTAAACATCAGAGTGGTCTGACATTATGGTCATCTTATTTAAAACACCAAGAGGCTTATTGCAAAGGTGACAGACAGAGTAATTGTTTCTTAAAGTAGAATATTTGCAAAGGTCAGATACTATACTATTACGTGGAATTTTTAAAGTAGGAAATAAAATTGTAAGGAATCTAAAGAAGTTTTGTAATAAGTATAATCTATTTATGGAAGATAAATGAATATGTGATAAAATTTACTGGAAGAGAGAGAAAAGGTCTAAAACATCCTAAAAAACTGAGAAGTGGAGAAGTGGAAAGACATAGCTCTTTCAAACATATGTGGAAGAGGAATTAGTCTTCACCTTTTTGTTTTCAAGGGACAGAGCTAGGAATAAAGGGGACATTTACAGGAAAATATATTTTAACAGAATTTTAAGGAAAACATTTTAATGATACTTATTACCTAATAAATAACTTTCGGGAGGTATTATCCATCATTAAAGGGGGTTCTGTGGAGGTCAGAGACTGCTTCACATGCTTGCTTTTCTGATGCACCAAGCAAGAGTTGATAAAAGATGACCTTTAAGATAGATACATTAAATTCTGAGATATAAGAAGAATTTCAGGGAGAAAAAGTACCCAATATGGATGGTATGATTCAGGTGGTGCCCAACATTATAGCTATTTTACTTGAGAAACTAAAAGAGTTATTGTCATTACTAAATCTTTAAAAAATGACTGTGCTCTCAGTAGAGGGCAGTTGCTAGGAGACTTCCTGAATTGTGAGTATTCAGCCATGAAAGTCTAAAGAAATTAATGGAGTTTTATTTTAGACCAGTTTACTTACAGAACTCTGAGTGAATAATATATGGTGGAATTTTTCCTAGGAAGTGACAGAAGGAAGTGGTGCAAATTGCTTTAGAAAGAATAGCATATTTAGAGAAAAATAAGTAGAGTGTGGTACAGCTGGTACATCATAGAATCTAAATCATTTGTCCTTCCTTTGTGGGAGGAGAGTAGAAGAGGGGGAAGATACAAAGAATATGAATGTAGGGTAGTAAAGGGAAGAGGAGGTAGAAAGGAATGACAGAAGGAGAGCATTAATAAATATTTTTGGGTTGAAGCAAAATAATTGGTCTTTTAGGGTGGCTTCAGTGATTTTGTCTTTATTCTCCTTTTCAGGGTTATTTTGCTTGCGAAGTATAAAATGAATCATTTTCTTTCATTTCCAGTTTCAACTTGGAAGTACTAATTCTGTCTTCCTTACATAAGAGAGGAGAGACCTATTACTGTTGAAGGTTCTTTAAAAAAAAACTATGCTTTAAAACTCAAAACAATTAAGGATTACATCACAGCTATTTTCGAAATCATTATATCTACAATGAATGTCAACAAAATGGTAATAAAAAATAGTGTAGTGCCTGGAAAATCCTTTGACAGAATTATTTGGAGCAAGTTTTTTTTTTTAATTTGGAAACAAAACAAAAAATTTAAACAGAACTTCAAGAAATAAGCACATAGCATTTACCATGATTGTACAATAGCAGCGGATGAAGAAATACCAGAAGAGCTGCCTGCAACCAAACTCTTATGGAACCACAAGTCAAAGGTCAAACCAGTAACTATCTAAGACAGTCATTACTTGAGAACAAAATGGTCTTCTTCATTTTTCAACTTAGCACTATGTAGAATATGGTTATCACAATTTATTCTATTCCCAAGACAATATTTCAAGCAATAAAGTTTATATTCCAGAGAGAAGTTGTTCAGGTCTTATACCTTAATGACAACCTTTCTTGTCCAGAAGATAGAACAACATCATAAGAACAAACTTTTAGATCAAAAACAAACAAGCAAACAAACAAACAAAAATTCAGAATTCCTTGAGAATGAAAGTGGTAGTGGCTTCAGGTGGTAAAGCAGCCCAAAATTCTTAACTTTAACTTTGACTGAAGTCATTAATGGTATATTTTTTGCCCATCCAGTTTTCTCCTGAGAAAGTTCCTTCCTGAATAGCAGCTACTGCCTGAGACACAGTAGGTAGGCAGCATGTACTTATTAAAAAAGTAATTAATGAATGACAATAATGAATAAAGGAGGAAAGGAAAGAACTGACTGACAAATTCAAGGAAACTAATGAAAACATGTTGCACAAGAGGCAGTATAGCTTGATGGTAATGAGTGGTACTAGCCAGATTGCCTCAATTTGAAACCCAGTTTTGTCCATTATTAAATATATGACTATGGGCAAGTCAGAAAACCTGTCTACATCTCCATTCTTTTTTGCTTATATAAAATGTACTGCTGTTAGAAATATGTTACATTACAAAAAAGCCCTTTATAAAAGAACATGGAACTTAGTAAATGCCAGGTCAATGTTAGCTATCAAGATTATTACAAAGATCTTATCTAACACAAAGCTTATTGAACACAAAGGTCATTGGCAACTATGAAATTAGACCACTGCGATTAAACACAGCTCTCTAAAGCTGAGGGAAGTAGGCAAATAAATATAAAATTTGGAGGTTCGACCTCCAAAACTTGCACAGGTCATAAAAATTAATTTTCTGTTGAGATTCGGGGTTGATCCTCCCCAGACACTTCTCACAAAATTGTTGGAGATAATGGCTCCTTGCAGACATAGATTAGAAGTCCTGTTTTACAGAGGTAGACATGTGACTAGACAGATACACTAATCTTACTTGAGAGCTACCTACTATTAATTTACAATATTCGATTATTATCCTGTAGATTTTGGCATACAACAGTAAATGGACATAAGGCAGTTTTATTAACACAGTTCCAAATGCTTTGTTGCTTATAATTGCCTTAATTTTGCTTAGGTTATCATATAACTCCGTGGTTCAGAAAGACTGGCTGTGTGTCAATGTCAATCACTGCCTAGGACTTCTGAAGCATGTGAGAAGCCGGCAAATGAAATAGCTATAACCCTGTCTAAGGGGAGGAAAGGAAGAGATCCATTTACACATGTAGCAGAACTCAGATTATAAATTCTTGGAAGTCAGGAGCTGTGTCTATACTGGTTGCACAAAGGACCATGGATATACGCTTATCAGTAAGCCAGGGTGTTGTTTCTGTTGTTATGCAAAACCCATCTCTCCAACAGTCTATAAATAGTAATTGCTCTCCCTAATAGGAGACACATTATGTTGGAAGAACAACAGATAATCTCTATGCCATGTGTATCTAAGAAAATTAATGAAAATTTAGATTTGTTTTGAAAATGTCAACAAAATAGATACATTGTACATGTACTTTTGAAATCTCTTACTCATAAATCTGCTGTCTCTTCTTTTCAATTTTTATCCAAGTTCTAAATTGTGGACCCCTCACAAATTCATATGTTGAAGCCCTAACCTTCCTGTGACTGTATTTGAGGATAGGCTCTATAGGAGATAATTAAGGTTAGATGAGTTAAATATGGTACTGTAATCCAATAGGACTGGGCCTATAAGAGGTGGCCTTATAAGAAGAGAGAGAGACAGATCTCTCTCTGCATAAACACCCAGGAAAGGCCATGTGAGGACACAGTGAGAAGGTGGCCACCTGCAAGTCAGGAAGAAAGCCCTCACCAGAAACCTAATCGGTTGGAACCTTGGACTTTGTAGTCTCCAGAATTGTGAGAAAATAAATTTCTGCTGTTTTAAGCCACCCACCCTGTGGTATTTTGTGATGGCAGCCTGAACTGACAAAGACAGTCATACACTGGAAAACAAGAGCTTTATAAATATACACACAGTTTTGCTGGAGTCACACTCACCATTAGTAGTCTATCTCCTACTTGCAACCTTCCATCTTTTTGTGCAGCTCCTCCATCTATAATTTTAGTTACATAAATGCTGTTGTCTCCAGGAATGTGTTGGTTCCCCACACCTCCTGCAATACTGAAGCCTAAACCTGTAAGAAAGGAACAGAAAACGGAAAGCCGTGTTTTGTTGTTGTAGTTGTTTTTAGAAAATGCAGTTAGCCACATTTTAACAGTTTTTAAAAATGAATCCTCAACTTATTGTAACAGCAATAAATAACACTAAAAATTGTATTTCAATCTAGTTTGTTATTTAAATATTTGAAGAATTGTTAATGCAAATGAGGCAAAGATTTTGAAGTCAACCCCATGTGAGTAGTTTTGTTCTATTTCCAGACTGTATGCCTAACTGCTGTTCCTCAGCTATCCTGTTTATAAGGGTAACTGGCCAGAGCAGGGATCAGGTGAAGGGTGTGGAGGAATCCTAGGTGAGCCAGGAAAAAGACAAGTATAGTCCTGCTCATTGTTGAGTCTATGGGCTCATCTTCATTGCTGTTGTTACTCTAGCATAGAGAACAGAAGTACTGCCAATCACTTGGGTAGAGATTTGGATACTCTTGATATATCAAGATGAAAAATAGAATTGTTCAAAAATTGCACAAATTCTGAGGCAAGAGCCATGAATAAGTTACACCGCTTATATATATGTAATAATTTCAGAGAGAAGATAAGGAAAAGAAGCTAGATGCTTGCCTTTCATGTTTTCTTCTCTTGCCACCTTGTCATATTTTATATTTCCTAGCATTTGTTGTTATTAACTGATTAACTGATTGTGAGGCTGGTCACACAAAAAAGTGAATTATTCCAGTATACAGTCTAAAAAATTTAAAAAAATTCCTTAAAAATATTCTATTAGAAAATAAATAAAAAGAATGTTAAAAATTAATTAATTTATTTATTAATTTATTTTTTGAGACAGTCTCACTCTGTCGCCCAGGCTGGGTGGAGTGCAGTGGTATGATCTCGGCTCACTGCAACCTCTGCCTCCCAGCTTCAAGCAGTTCTCCTGCCTCAGCCTCCTGAGTAGCTGGGATAACAGGCACATGCCACCATGTCTGACTACTTTTTTAAATTTTTAGTAGACACTAAAAATTTTGGCCAGGCTGGTCTTGAACTCCTGACCTCAGGTGATCTACCTACCTCGGCCTCCCAAAGTGCTGGGATTATAGGCATGAGCCACCACGTCCGGCCAAAAACTTTAAAATGTATACTTAGGCTATATTATTTTATAACATGGCAGAATATCAAATCATTTTAAACATGGCGATTGTTTCTTTTAAGAGATGATTTTCACTGTACTATGGCTTATACAATTTTAACTTATATTAAACTATGAAGCAATAACAAGAATAGAGGACAGTCATGCACTGCATAACAATGTTTTGATCAGTGATAGATTACACATATGATGATGGGCCCAAAAGATTATAATGGAGCTGAGAAATGGCTATTGCCAAGTGACATCATAGTCATTGTGACATCATAGCATAATGATTACTCATGTGTTTGTGGTGATGCGGTGTAAATGAACCTACTGTACTTCTAGTCACATATATAAAAGTATAGCATATACAATTGCAAACAATAAATAATACTTAATAATGATAATAAATAACTATGTTCCTGGTTTATATATTTACTACACTATGCTTTTTATTGTTATATTTGAGTGTACCCCTCTCCTCATTAAAAAAAATGTTAATTGTAGAAAAGCCTCAAGCAGCTCTTTCAGGAGGTATCCTACAAGAAGGCATTATTATTACAGGAGATGACAGATCCATGCTGTAACTTTTTACATGTTATTGCTTCTGAACATCTTCCAGTTGGACAAGATGTGAAGGTAGAAGACAATGATACTGATGATCCTGACCCTGGGTAGGCCTAGGCTAATGTGTGTGTTTGTGTCTTCATTTTTCACAAAAAGTTTAACATGTAAAAAAAAAAAAACAAAAAAAGAAAAGCTTATAGAATAAGAATAGAAAAAAGAAAATACTTTGTATAGCTGTACAATATGTTTGTTTTAAGCTAAGTGTTATTACAAAAGAGTCAAAAAGTTAAAAGTTTATAAAGTAAAAAAGTTACAGTAAGCTAAGGTTAATTATTGAAGCTTTTTAAAAATAAATTTAGTCTAGCCTAAGTGTACAGTGTTCTTCAAGTCTACAGTAGTGTACAATAATGTACTAGGACTTCACATTCACTCATTACTCATTCACTGATTTACCCAGAGCAATTTCCAGTCCTATAGGTTCCACTCATGCTACATGCCCTGTACAGATGTACCATTGTTTATCTTTTATTTTTTACTGTACTTTTTCTATGTTTAGATACGTTAAGTTACACAAATAGTTATCCTTTTTCAATTGCCTACAGTACGCAGTATAGTAACATGGTATACAGGTTTGTATCCAAGGAACAACAGGCTATACTATATAGTCTAGGTTTGTAGTAGTCTATTCTATTTCAGTTTGCTAAGTACGCTCTATTATGTTCCCAT
The DNA here is from genome assembly GCF_028885655.2 of Pongo abelii. Taxonomy (NCBI): domain Eukaryota; kingdom Metazoa; phylum Chordata; class Mammalia; order Primates; family Hominidae; genus Pongo; species Pongo abelii. The sequence continues at coordinate 86,162,049 of NC_071994.2, forward strand.
AACAATGATGACATTTTCTAATTATGTATTTCTCAGAAGGCATGCCCATTGTTAAATGACACATGAATGTATTTTAAAAAGTTATTATGAGATCATTTTAAAGGAATAATTAATAGACTCTTTAAATGTATAAGAATTTTTAAAAATCCCTTTCAGGATATGTTTGAATGCTCATTCAGTACAAAACTTGCAGCATACATTTTCACTGCATTTTACAATCATAAGATAATTAACATGCAAATTACTCAAGAAGATAGATATTGATCAAAAAGGCCTTTTGACTAAAGACATAATTTCTATAGCTTACTTGGCTTAAGACTTTTTTAGAAAAACCACACACCTAGTAAAATAATAAAGCTATCATTAAAATATTTGGCATTTTATACAGCAATAATAAAAAAATACTTAAAAATATTAACTCTACTTCACTATACTTTTATTGAATAAATATTGGGTAAGGTCATGCACTCTTAAGATAGCATAAATAGTTAATTGAAAAATGATGGCATAGTAAATTATAAAGCAACATCTCTGGAATTATATTTGAAATGCAGTGATCGTTAAATTAACCATAATGGTTGTTAAAAATAAATGGAAAATTGATTTAAATTGATAGGGCAATTAAAGCAAGTGTTATCTAATTTCCTTGTGATGTGAGTAATTATTTTTATTGATGCTTTGCCACCCCATGCAACCATGAATATATTTATTTGCCTCAGATTTACAATTTGTTTATTAAGCAAATGATGACCAAAGAGTAAAACACCCCAAATTGGCTTTTCCTATAAAATTTAAAATACATATCAGCTGATGTTTCCCAAAACTGTTACTTTATTACATATGAAAATAGGGAAGTTTTAAAAAATATATTTACAAAAGTTTCTTAGCCACATGCTAAGATCAATCTACCACATTTATAAAAGTACAGAGGTTATTCCAAACTCTGAGAAGAGAAGGTTAAAACAAATTCAGAGACTCCAATTTACATCCACTATGCCAGCAGTAAATACCACGGTCTTAGCTACAAGAAGAGCTGTAGAAATAAATTACCACCATAAAAACGGTTAAGTTCAACAAACACAGCAAGTATATAGTTGACATTTGAAGTTGAAGACTGCACAAAGACAGTGAAATCACTATGGATACTACAGATAGACAGATAGACAGATAGATAGATAGATAAAAATCGAGTAACATTTTTTCTTGAGATTAGGTTTATGTACTTCTTTTTAACTAGTGAGTGTTCAAGGTGAAGCAAGGTATTTTTAGTAAATGTTCCTCTCAGAGCCAGAGCATGTTTCTGAATGTACACAACTAGTAATTTTTCCAATTTCCTTTCCTTTGACGTAACATGCATGCGTTTAAAAACAATTAAAACTTATTTAACACTTAAACATATTCTAAATATTCAATTCAGATGATAAATAAATCTGTACTTTACGTCTACATTGAGAATTTATGTTTATTTACAGGTGGAAATATCTATCTGTGCTATAAGATTGCACCTATCCTCATTCATTTATTCATTCACACATCCATTCTTTCAATAAGCATCTCCTGAGTACATACTGTGCATTGTATTACCTGCTGCTATTGAGCATGGCCAAAGTAAATGTAAAGAATTTTTGTTTCCATTTTTAATTTTTAGTTGTTATGGATACATAATATATGTAAATAGGGTGCACATGATAATTTGACACAAGTACACAATGTGTAATGATCAAATCAAGATAATTGGGATATCCATCACCTTAAATATTTATCATTTCTTAGTGTTAGGAACATTTTAATTCCACTCTTAGTTATTTTGAAATACACAATACATTATTAACTATAGCCACCCTATTGCACTGCTGAATACTAGAAAGATCTATTTCTTTTATCTAACTGTATTTTTTACCCATTGACCAGAAACACTATAATAATAATGACCCATAAGTGAGTTCATATGAGTGAGTGTAGTTGAAACATGTCTGAAGCAATGTTCTAAACCCAGATAATGCAAGCAATTTTTGGATAGCTATTCTATGAAGACAAATGTGGGCTAGGATCATTGAGCAATAAGACCAAACACAAATCACCTGGGTGTTTCTTGCATAGACTCAAAGCAGGGGCAGGCTCTCTACCTTATAAGACCTAGACTGGCTAAGGCATGCCATGACTAATGCCCCTGTCCCCCATCCCTGTTATTAATCTCACATCTCTTCCCTTCATTAGCTAATTTTTCCCTCCTTCATTCCACTCAAAACACACTTGCCTCCTTGATATTTCTTTTTTTCTTTTTATTTTTTTCCCTTTAACTTTTATTTTAAGTTCTGGGGTACATATGCAATATGTCCAGGTTTGTCACATTGGTAAATGTGTGCCATGGTAGCTTGCTGCAAAGATCAACCCATCAATGTGATATTAAGCCCAGCATCCATTAGCTATTCTTCCTGATGCTCTCCTTCCCTGCTTCCCTCCCCTTGACAAGCCCCAGTGTGTGTTGTTTTCCTCCATGTGTCTATGTGTTCTCATCATTCAGCTCCCACTTATAAGTGAGAACATGTGGTGTTTGGTTTTCTGTTCCTGTGTTACTTTGCTGAGAATGATGGCTTCCAGCTCCATCCATGTCCCTGTAGAGGACATGATCTCATTCCTTTTTATGGCTACATAGTATTTCATGGTGTATATGAACCACATTTTCTACATCCAGTCTATCATTGATTGGCATTTAGGTTGATTCCATGTCTTTGCTATTGGGAATAGTGTTGCAATGAAAATACATGTGTATTTATCTTTATAATAGAATGATTTATGTGCCTTTGGATATATACCCAGTGATGGGATTGTTAGGTTGAATTTTTTTCCTCTAGGTCTTTGAGGAATTGCCACACTCTCTTCCACAATGGTTGAACAAATTTATATTCCCATCAATGGTGTAAAAGCATTCCTTTTTCTCCACAACCTCACCAGTACCTGTTGTTTTTTTGACTTTTTAGTAATACCCATCTCTCTGGTGTGAGGTGATATCTCATTGTGGTCTTGATTTGCATTTCTCTAATGATTAGTGATGTTGAGCTTTTTTTCATATGTTTGTTGGCAGCATGGGTGTCTTCTTTTGAGAAGTGTGTTTATGTTCTTTGTGCACTTTTTAATGGGGTTGTTTGTTTTTTTCTTGTAAATTTGTTTAAGTTCCTTGTAGACTCTGGACATCAGACCTTTGTCAGATGAATAGATTACACAATTTTTCTCCCATTCTGTAGGTTGTCTGGAACTCTGATGATAGTTTATTTTGCTGAGCAGAAGCTCTTTAGTTTAATTAAATCCCGTTTGTCAATTTTTGCTTTCGTTGCAATTACTTTTGGCATTTTTGTTATGAATTCCTGCCTGTGCCTATGTCCTGAATGGTATTTCTTAGATTTTCTTCTAGGTTTATTATAGTTTTGGCTTTTAAACTTGTCTTTAATTCATCTTGAGGTAATTTTTGTACAAGGTATAAGGAAGGGATCCAGCTTCAATTTTCTGCATATGGCTAGCTATGGATGCCTTCAGCTTTGTTCTTTTTGCTTAGCAGGCTCTTTTCTGGTTCCATAAGAATTTTAAAATAGTTTCTTCTAGTTTTGTGAAGAATGTCAATGGTAGTTTGATGGGAATAGCATTGAATGTATAAATTACTTTGGGCAGTATGGCCATTTTCATGATACTGATTCTTCCTATCCATGAGCATGGAATGTTTTTCCATTTGTTTGTGTCATCTCTGATTTCCTTGAGCAATGGTTTGTAGGTCTTGAAGAGGTCCCTCACTTCTCTTGTTAGCTGTATTCCTACAGCCTTGATATTTCTAGAGTACTCAGACATAGTCATAGACTGTCAATTTAGGGTCTTTGCTACAGCTGTTCTGCCACATGGAATATGCTTCTTTCAGGGCTTTATTCAAGTCTCAATTTCTGTAGGAGCTGGAACCTAAGCTCCCTATTTAATGCTGTCCCCTGACTATATACTTTTTTTCCTTATCCTGCTCTAGTTTCCATTTTCCCTTAGCACTTATTACCTTGTAATATACTATACAAGTCATCTACATATTTTGTTTATATGTTTTTTATGTTCTGTCTCCTTGGTGAAAACATAAGCTCTGTGATGACATGGTTTTTTGGTCTATTTTGTACTATGCAAGTAGAACAAAACCAGGTACATACTTGCCTCATAAATCTGTATTAAGTGAAAGAATGAATAAACAAATGAATATAAGAGGACAAGGAAAGTCCCATGTCTCTGAGAAAGTCCCCCCTTAAAGATGAAATTAGCAAGGGGCAGAAACAGTGAGCCGTGGTAGCTGCAGTCAGTAACTGTATAAGGCATCACATTGCCTCAGGCAAACTTTGATGAGCTCTCCATCCTCAACCTGTATAGGGTTTATGGTAAGCACTGAGCAGGCAATGGGACAACAGCAGAGGCAGCTTCACTTTCTCATTCTTTCGTCTTATAACTGTGCAAATTTGAGTTTCCATTTCTTTGTAATAAAGGAGTAAGTGTATCTATTATCTGGCAATAATAGATACTTGATAAAGTGCTCTCAATAAACTGTCAGGCTGTTGGGAAAACATGACACCAACACTTTGGCATAATCTAACTGGTTTGGATGAGTTCTATATTGCTACTAGCATTATGTGAGTGAAGCATGACTTAATTCTTAGAGGAGAAGGAGAATAATTAACAGAAGTTTAGCATTTGGACTGCGTCTAGATAGGTGAAGTTAGAACTGATAAAAGAAAATGCACATTTAAAACCAACATGTCTTCGGATTCCAGGCTGGATAAATGACTAAAGAGTCAACTGTCCTGACTTATGTCCCACAGGGCTAATAAAGTCCGACTTTACTGATCTGAAAATTGAAGCAAAAATGCCTGGCAATCAAACCATGTATTTATGATACAGTAAGACAGGGTAGTCCCTACTGAAATGAATACAATAGGTTCCTGACTCAAATTGGATGAAGATTTGGGTAAGGAACACTGAAAATGGCCAAAATACTGATTTCGGGGAAGCGACAGTTTTGTAACAACTAAAGAAAATTGGTTACCATTTTGAAAAGAAGTGTCCATGAAAAAGAAATAGCTCTGGACCATCACATGATGACAAACTAGTCCATTATAAAATAAAGTCAGTGAACAGAGTTGGTAGTTCTCACCCCAAAACACTGATTATAACACCATCTACTGTGGAATGTTGGGCTATTAAGAATAAGACTAAACATTACCGCATGTGGGTCACAAACAAAGCTGAAACAGAAAAATGTAAGTAATCATTTCACAAAAGGAAAATCAGTGAATATTTCAGTACTCTAGTAAGAGAAAAAGGCATGCCAAATTTAAACACCTAATTGCTCAAGTCATTAAAAATGACCTGTTTGGCAATCACTTGACGCACATACAGAATTTCAGGATTACATCAATTATACAAAGCTGGGTTCATCTTTCCAATTTTCTTGCATATCTCCAAGCAGTGATTTCTCATGTCAACATAAGAAATGCAGGCATAAGCACAGGAAAGTCTGAACCTGATTAAAGCCTTTAACTGAAAGTTTTTCCACACAAAATCTTTTTCCCATCCGGTAAAAAGAGAACACCATGAACGGATCATGGTTCACTCTTTTCCCTTGCTGCCCACCTACGCTGAGTAGGAGGTGTCAGTGAGAGGTGGGGCCTGAAGCAGAAGCTTGGCAGCAAAGATTGATACTGTGCTGAAGCTCAGAATAAACACTCAAATGCTTTGAAAAGTCATATGATTACAATGTACCCGAATATTCTTTGTGGGTGTAGAGAACTAAGCCCCACGATGTCTTATAATCATTTAATGAGTTGGTTCAACTTTATTTCATGTGACTTTCTTAGGAGAGGGCTCTGGGGCACCTCTAAACAATTCAAAATTGTTAAGCATACTGGTCCTGTCAGAGTTTATTTAGGATCTGCTAGGTAAGGCGTTTACTGCTTTACAGAAAGCACTAGTAGTTGTCTGCACATTCTGTCTACATGGTTTTATTAAAGGAAACACAGAATGTATCTTGAAACCTGCTGGCCCTGTCTGAGAAAACACCCACCCTCACAGGCAACTTAACTTATGAATGTGCATACGTTTCAGTTAAAAAACAACAAAAAAACCCTTCCCTGTAGGAACTGGTCTACACTGATAAGAGACTACTTGACATCTCTTCCTTTTTAGAAAGAAAATTTTGCTTTAACAAATACCAAAAAAAGTATCTTTTATTTTAATTTGAGAGAGTAGTTAATCACTCTGGCGACTGCCAATACGGTTAATTGAAAGCCAAAGCATTATCTTCTTACTCTTTGGATATTCTCTGGATTCTAAAGACAAAATTTGAGGTTGAAAGAAGTGATTCTGTTTAAAATTTCTAAGGCACTGACAAAGCATCTTCAATCCTGCTTGAAGAACTGCTCACAGATCACCCAATTAACTTACTATAGCCACAGCCCAAAACTTTTTCTCCTACTACATATCTTGTAATAGCCATTCATACCTTTAGCACATTGCTTTAATACCTATTTTATTCTGAAAAATTCACATTTCTATACCTATCCTTTCTGCTTTCCCTTTGTTCAAAGGAAGAAACATTATTTCTCTTTTGTAAAATGAAATCTTCCCCTCCACTTTAGGGCTTTACTTCTTTCTTTTTTTTTTTTTTTTCTCTCTCTCTCTCTAGAGTATTCAGTTCCTTAGCCTCAGTGCTTTTCTTCTTTTA